>NC_069506.1:802874-1040374 GCF_027579735.1 Bombina bombina | reverse complement strand
GACAGTTCCTGAACATGAATACTAAACCAAACAGATTGATGATCACTGGATCCTAAGTTCTCACCTACAGACACATCTGAAACTGTATCACTGTTTGTAAGTATTAGATCTAATATAGCTTCCTTACGAGTTGGTTCCTTGACTAATTGTTCAAGTGATTCCCCTAGCAGAGATTCAAGAATATACCTGCTTCTAGCCGATCTGGCAGAAGGAATCTTCCAGTCTATATCTGGCAAATTAAAGTCCCCCAGTACTATAACCTTACCCTTCATGGTCATTTTGGTTATTTCATCTAATAACAGATTGTCCAGTTTTTCATCCTGCAATGGAGGCCTATATACAACCCCTATTCTAAAAACATTTTTATCTCCAATTTCCAAAGTCACCCAAATACTTTCCACCTCATCATTTGTTCCTACAATTTCAGTAACCTTTATATTTTCATTTACATACAAAGCAACTCCTCCACCTTTCTTTCCTACTCTGTTCTTTTTAAATAACCTGTATCCAGGTATGACTATGTCCCAGTCATGCAAATCATTGTACCATGTTTCTGTTATAGCTACTAAATCCAAGTTGTCCCTAGTCATTATTGAAATGAGTTCAGGTAATTTATTTCCTAAGCTGCGAGCATTTGTGCTCATGGCACGAAGAATTTTTCTACTAGAATTTCTAGAATTGTTACTTGGACTAACAGTTTTGGCATGCTGTGGGGGGCAGGTGGATATATTAATGCTACCCCCCTTTATTAGTTTAAATGATTTCTAATAAAGTATTTAAACTCCTCTCCCAGATACTCTGTTCCTTTAGCATCCAAATGCAAGCCATCTCTCCTAAATAACCTAGTATCTTTCCAAACAGAGCTATAATGGCCAATAAAACCAAATCCTCGTTCCCTGCACCACTTATCTAACCAAGAATTAAATGTTGTTATCCGCTCCATCTTTCCTGCTTCCTGGCCATACACAGGTAAAATAGCAGAAAATGATAGAGTTGATGCCACAGTCTCTAAATGATTACCTAGGTCACAAAACTCTTTCTGAACAGCAGCAACATGATTACTAGCCAGATCATTTGTTCCTAAATGTACAATCACATCTAACTCACTTCCCTTTCCTGCTGCCTTAACAATTCTCAAAATACGATTCCTATCCCTGTGAGCAGTAGCTCCTGGAAGACATCTAACCTCCCTTGTTTCTCCTTTACTTTCACCTAAATAAACATTCCTCAAAATAGAGTCACCCACTAACAATCTTTTCCTCAAATACACATCTGCAGTTCTTTCCTGTGTTATGTTACCTGGAGAATCAGGTGCCAATAGATTTAAATGACCTGTTACAGCTTCAGAGGGCTCAGAAACAGCAATCTCCTCATCACAAGTATATTCGGCAAGAGCAGCATAGGAGTTTTGCAATGGCAGAGGTTGTGGGCAATGCTTCTGGTCTACTGTTCTAATTCTTCCAGAGCCTACAGTGATCCATCTGCCTCTCCTTGCTGATCTCTGGGGTAGAGGGGCTTCTTTCTGAGGCAGCTTTGTAGAGGTAACAGGTATGTTACTTACCTTAGCTTGAAGTTTAGCTATTTCCTCCCTTAACAGGGAAAACTGCTTACAAACAGGACAGCCCCTAAATCTCCAAAAAGTAGAACGATTAAAAAGTGCAAAACACCCATTGCACTGTATCTGAGACATTTTAAACTATGCAACACTTTAACAATAAGAAAAATATAAGTATTATTTACTACTGAATAAGCCTGAATAACCCTGAATAACTCCTGAAATAACTCAAATATCCTTATGTATTTGATCCTTTTGTAGTTTGATCTCTTTGCTAAGAAGCAGAGCTAAACAGATCTCTTTAAATACCCTCAGAAAGATAGGGTGGGGTCCCTCCTAATTGCTCACCTATGCAAACAATCTAATTGTTATCTAATTGCAATACTAAAAACCAGAATACAAAAGAATGTAAATTAACTCAAAACTTTTAGAGCACGGACTACGTCCAAATTGTGTAACAAACTTTCCTTCTTTGAAACTGGATTCGGACACAAAGAAGGTACAACTATCTCCTGGTTAATATTTTTGTTAGAAACAACTTTCGGAAGAAAACCAGGCTTAGTACGCAAAACCACCTTATCTGCATGGAACACCAGATAGGGCGGAGAACACTGCAGAGCAGATAACTCTGAAACTCTTCTAGCAGAAGAAATTGCAACTAAAAACAAAACTTTCCAAGATAGTAACTTAATATCTATGGAATGTAAAGGTTCAAACGGAACCCCTTGAAGAACTGAATGAACTAGATTTAGACTCCAGGGAGGAGTCAAAGGTCTGTAAACAGGCTTGATCCTAACCAGAGCCAGAACAAATGCTTGAACATCTGGCACGGCTGCCAGTCTTTTGTGAAGTAAAACAGATAAAGCAGAGATCTGTCCCTTTAGAGAACTTGCAGATAATCCTTTCTCCAAACCTTCTTGTAGAAAGGATAGAATCTTAGGAATTTTTATCTTGTTCCATGGGAATCCTTTGGATTCACACCAACAGATATATTTTTTCCATATTTTATGGTAAATTTTTCTAGTTACAGGCTTTCTAGCCTGAATCAGAGTATCTATTACAGAATCTGAAAACCCACGCTTTGATAAAATCAAGCGTTCAATCTCCAAGCCGTCAGTTGGAGGGAAACCAGATTCGGATGTTCGAATGGACCCTGAACAAGAAGGTCCTCTCTAAAAGGTAGCTTCCATGGTGGAGCCGATGACATATTCACCAGGTCTGCATACCAAGTCCTGCGTGGCCACGCAGGAGCTATCAAGATCACCGAGGCCCTCTCCTGATTGATCCTGGCTACCAGCCTGGGAATGAGAGGAAACGGTGGGAATACATAAGCTAGGTTGAAGGGCCAAGGTGCTACTAGTGCATCTACTAGAGTCGCCTTGGGATCCCTGGATCTGGACCCGTAGCAAGGAACCTTGAAGTTCTGACGAGACGCCATCAGATCCATGTCTGGAATGCCCCATAATTGAGTTATTTGGGCAAAGATTTCCGGATGGAGTTCCCACTCCCCCGGATGGAATGTCTGACGACTCAGAAAATCTGCTTCCCAATTTTCCACTCCTGGGATGTGGATCGCAGACAAGTGGCAGGAGTGATCCTCCGCCCATTGAATTATCTTGGTCACTTCTTTCATCGCCAGGGAACTCCTTGTTCCCCCCTGATGATTGATATATGCAACGGTCGTCATGTTGTCTGATTGAAACCTTATGAATTTGGCCTTTGCTAGTTGAGGCCAAGCTCTGAGAGCATTGAATATCGCTCTCAGTTCCAGAATGTTTATCGGGAGAAGAGACTCTTCCCGAGACCATAGACCCTGAGCTTTCAGGGATTCCCAGACCGCGCCCCAGCCCAATAGACTGGCGTCGGTCGTGACAATGACCCACTCTGGTCTGCGGAAGCTCATTCCCTGTGACAGATTGTCCAGGGTCAGCCACCAACGGAGTGAATCTCTGGTCTTTTGATCTACTTGAATCATCGGAGACAAGTCTGTATAATCCCCATTCCACTGTCTGAGCATGCACAGTTGTAATGGTCTTAGATGAATTCGTGCAAAAGGAACTATGTCCATTGTTGCAACCATCAATCCTATTACTTCCATGCACTGCGCTATGGAAGGACGAGGAACAGAATGAAGTACTTGACAAGAGCATAGAAGTTTTGATTTTCTGACCTCTGTCAGAAAAATCCTCATTTCTAAGGAATCTATTATTGTTCCCAAGAAGGGAACTCTTGTTGACGGGGACAGAGAACTTTTTTCTTTGTTCACCTTCCATCCGTGAGATCTGAGAAAGGCTAGGATGATGTCCGTATGAGCCTTTGCTTTTGACAGGGACGACGCTTGAATTAGGATGTCGTCCAAGTAAGGTACTACTGCAATGCCCCTTGGTCTTAGAACCGCTAGAAGGGACCCTAGTACCTTTGTGAAAATCCTTGGAGCAGTGGCTAATCCGAATGGAAGTGCCACAAACTGGTAATGCTTGTCCAGAAAAGCGAACCTTAGGAACTGATGATGTTCCTTGTGGATAGGAATATGTAGGTACGCATCCTTTAAATCCACGGTAGTCATAAATTGACTTTCCTGGATGGTGGGTAGGATCGTTCGAATAGTTTCCATTTTGAACGATGGTACCCTGAGAAATTTGTTTAGGATCTTCAGATCCAAAAACATAATTTATGTAAGAACTTACCTGATAAATTCATTTCTTTCATATTAGCAAGAGTCCATGAGCTAGTGACGTATGGGATATACATTCCTACCAGGAGGGGCAAAGTTTCCCAAACCTCAAAATGCCTATAAATACACCCCTCACCACACCCACAATTCAGTTCAACGAATAGCCAAGAAGTGGGGTGATAAAAAAGTGCGAAAGCATATAAAATAAGGAATTGGAATAATTGTGCTTTATACAAAATCATAACCACCACAAAAAAGGTCGGGCCTCATGGACTCTTGCTAATATGAAAGAAATGAATTTATCAGGTAAGTTCTTACATAAATTATGTTTTCTTTCATGTAATTAGCAAGAGTCCATGAGCTAGTGACGTATGGGATAATGACTACCCAAGAAGTGGATCTTTCCACACAAGAGTCACTAGAGAGGGAGGGATAAAATAAAGACAGCCAATTCCTGCTGAAAATAATCCACACCCAAAATAAAGTTTAACGAAAAACATAAGCAGAAGATTCAAACTGAAACCGCTGCCTAAAGTACTTTTCTACCAAAAACTGCTTCAGAAGAAGAAAATACATCAAAATGGTAGAATTTAGTAAAAGTATGCAAAGAGGACCAAGTCGCTGCTTTGCAGATCTGGTCAACTGAAGCTTCATTCCTAAACGCCCAGGAAGTAGAAACTGACCTAGTAGAATGAGCTGTAATCCTCTGAGGCGGAGTTTTACCCGACTCAACATAGGCAAGATGAATTAAGGATTTCAACCAAGATGCCAAAGAAATGGCAGAAGCTTTCTGGCCTTTTCTAGAACCGGAAAAGATAACAAATAGACTAGAAGTCTTACGAAAAGATTTCGTAGCTTCAACATAATATTTCAAAGCTCTAACAACATCCAAAGAATGCAACGATTTCTCCTTAGAATTCTTAGGATTAGGACATAATGAAGGAACCACAATTTCTCTACTAATGTTGTTGGAATTCACAACTTTAGGTAAAAATTCAAAAGAAGTTCGCAACACCGCCTTATCCTGATGAAAAATCAGAAAAGGAGACTCACAAGAAAGAGCAGATAATTCAGAAACTCTACTGGCAGAAGAGATGGCCAAAAGGAACAAAAAACTTTCCAAGAAAGTAATTTAATGTCCAATGAATGCATAGGTTCAAACGGAGGAGCTTGAAGAGCTCCCAGAACCAAATTCAAACTCCAAGGAGGAGAAATTGACTTAATGACAGGTTTTATACGAACCAAAGCTTGTACAAAACAACGAATATCAGGAAGAATAGCAATCTTTCTGTGAAAAAGAACAGAAAGAGCAGAGATTTGTCCTTTCAAAGAACTTGCGGACAAACCCTTATCTAAACCATCCTGAAGGAACTGTAAAATCCTCGGTATTCTAAAAGAATGCCAGGAAAAATGATGAGAAAGACACCAAGAAATATAAGTCTTCCAGACTCTATAATATATCTCTCGAGATACAGATTTACGAGCCTGTAACATAGTATTAATCACAGAGTCAGAGAAACCTCTTTGACCAAGAATCAAGCGTTCAATCTCCATACCTTTAAATTTAAGGATTTCAGATCCTGATGGAAAAAAGGACCTTGTGACAGAAGGTCTGGTCTTAACGGAAGAGTCCACGGTTGGCAAGAGGCCATCCGGACAAGATCCGCATACCAAAACCTGTGAGGCCATGCCGGAGCTACCAGCAGAACAAACGAGCATTCCTTCAGAATCTTGGAGATTACTCCTGGAAGAAGAACTAGAGGCGGAAAGATATAGGCAGGATGATACTTCCAAGGAAGTGATAATGCATCCACTGCCTCCGCCTGAGGATCCCGGGATCTGGACAGATACCTGGGAAGTTTCTTGTTTAGATGGGACGCCATCAGATCTATTTCTGGAAGTTCCCACATTTGAACAATCTGAAGAAATACCTCTGGGTGAAGAGACCATTCGCCCGGATGCAACGTTTGGCGACTGAGATAATCCGCTTCCCAATTGTCTACACCTGGGATATGAACCGCAGAGATTAGACAGGAGCTGGATTCCGCCCAAACCAAAATTCGAGATACTTCTTTCATAGCCAGAGGACTGTGAGTCCCTCCTTGATGATTGATGTATGCCACAGTTGTGACATTGTCTGTCTGAAAACAAATGAACGATTCTCTCTTCAGAAGAGGCCAAAACTGAAGAGCTCTGAAAATTGCACGGAGTTCCAAAATATTGATCGGTAATCTCACCTCCTGAGATTCCCAAACTCCTTGTGCCGTCAGAGATCCCCACACAGCTCCCCAACCTGTGAGACTTGCATCTGTTGAAATTACAGTCCAGGTCGGAAGCACAAAAGAAGCCCCCTGAATTAAACGATGGTGATCTGTCCACCATGTTAGAGAGTGTCGAACAATCGGTTTTAAAGATATTAATTGAAATATCTTCGTGTAATCCTTGCACCATTGCTTCAGCATACAGAGCTGAAGAGGTCGCATGTGAAAACGAGCAAAGGGGATCGCGTCCGATGCAGCAGTCATAAGACCTAGAATTTCCATGCATAAGGCTACCGAAGGGAATGATTGTGACTGAAGGTTTCGACAAGCTGTAATCAACTTTAGACGTCTCTTGTCTGTTAAAGACAGAGTCATGGACACTGAATCCATCTGGAAACCCAGAAAGGTTACCCTTGTCTGAGGAATCAAAGAACTTTTTGGTAAATTGATCCTCCAACCATGATCTTGAAGAAACAACACAAGTCGATTCGTATGAGATTCTGCTAAATGAAAAGACTGAGCAAGTACCAAGATATCGTCCAAATAAGGAAATACCACAATACCCTGTTCTCTGATTACAGACAGCAGGGCACCGAGAACTTTTGTAAAAATTCTTGGAGCTGTAGCTAGGCCAAACGGCAGAGCCACAAACTGGTAATGCTTGTCCAGAAACGAGAATCTCAGGAACTGATAATGATCTGGATGAATCGGAATATGCAGATATGCATCCTGTAAATCTATTGTGGACATATAATTCCCTTGCTGAACAAAAGGTAAGATAGTCCTTACAGTTACCATCTTGAATGTTGGTATCCTTACATAACGATTCAATATTTTTAGATCCAGAACTGGTCTGAAAGAATTCTCCTTCTTTGGTACAATGAAGAGATTTGAATAAAACCCCATCCCCTGTTCCGGAACTGGAACTGGCATAATTACTCCAGTCAACTCTAGATCTGAAACACATTTCAGAAATGCTTGAGCTTTTACTGGATTTACTGGGACACGGGAAAGAAAAAATCTCTTTGCAGGAGGTCTCAACTTGAAACCAATTCTGTACCCTTCTGAAACAATGCTCTGAATCCAAAGATTGTGAACAGAATTGATCCAAATTTCCTTGAAAAAACGTAACCTGCCCCCTACCAGCTGAGCTGGAATGAGGGCCGCACCTTCATGTGGACTTAGAAGCAGGCTTTGCCTTTCTAGCTGGTTTGGATTTATTCCAAACTGGAGATGGTCTCCAAACTGAAACTGCTCCTGAGGATGAAGGATCAGGCTTTTGTTCTTTGTTGAAACGAAAGGAACGAAAACGATTATTAGCCCTGTTTTTACCTTTAGATTTTTTATCCTGTGGTAAAAAAGTTCCTTTCCCACCAGTAACAGTTGAAATAATGGAATCCAACTGAGAACCAAATAATTTGTTACCCTGGAAAGAAATGGAAAGTAAAGTTGATTTAGAAGCCATATCAGCATTCCAAGTTTTAAGTCATAAAGCTCTTCTAGCTAAAATAGCTAGAGACATAAACCTGACATCAACTCTGATAATATCAAAAAATGGCATCACAGATAAAATTATTAGCATGCTGAAGAAGAATAATAATATCATGAGAATCACGATGTGTTACTTGTTGCGCTAAAGTTTCCAACCAAAAAGTTGAAGCCGCAGCAACATCAGCCAAAGATATAGCAGGTCTAAGAAGATTACCTGAACACAGATAAGCTTTTCTTAGAAAGGACTCAATTTTCCTATCTAGAGGATCCTTAAACGAAGTACCATCTGACGTAGGAATAGTAGTACGTTTAGCAAGGGTAGAAATAGCCCCATCAACTTTAGGGATCTTGTCCCAAAATTCTAATCTGTCAGACGGCACAGGATATAATTGCTTAAAACTTTAGAAGGAGTAAATGAATTACCCAAATTATCCCATTCTTTGGAAATTACTGCAGAAATAGCATCAGGAACAGGAAAAACTTCTGGAATAACTACAGGAGATTTAAAAACCTTATTTAAACGTTTAGATTTAGTATCAAGAGGACCAGAATCCTCTATTTCTAAAGCAATTAGGACTTCTTTAAGTAAAGAATGAATACATTCCATTTTAAATAAATATGAAGATTTATCAGCATCAACCTCTGAGACAGAATCCTCTGAACCAGAGGAATCATCAGAATCAGAATGATGATGTTCAGTTAAAAATTCATCTGTAGGGAGAGAAGTTTTAAAAGATTTTTTACGTTTACTAGAAGGAGAAATAACAGACATAGCCTTCTTTATGGATTCTGAAACAAAATCTCTTATATTATCAGGAACATTCTGCACCTTAGATGTTGAAGGAACTGCAACAGGCAATGGTACTTTACTAAAGGAAATATTATCTGCTTTAACAAGTTTGTCATGACAATCAATACAAACAACAGCTGGAGGAATAGCTACCAAAAGTTTACAGCAGATACACTTAGCTTTGGTAGATTCAGCACTTGACAGCGATTTTCCTGTAGTATCTTCTGACTCAGATGCAACGTGAGACATCTTGCAATATGTAAGAGAAAAAACAACATATATATAAAGCAAAATTGATCAAATTCCTTAAATGACAGTTTCAGGAATGGGAAAAAATGCCAAAGAACAAGCTTCTAGCAACCAGAAGCAATAAAAAATGAGACTTAAATAATGTGGAGACAAAAGTGACGCCCATATTTTTTCGCGCCAAATAAGACGCCCACATTATTTGGCGCCTAAATGCTTTTTGGCGCCAAAAATGACGCCACATCCGGAACGCCGACATTTTTGGCGCAAAATAACGTCAAAAAATGACGCAACTTCCGGCGACACGTATGACGCCGGAAACGGAAATAGAATTTTTGCGCCAAAAAAGTCCGCGCCAAGAATGACGCAATAAAATGAAGCATTTTCAGCCCCCGCGAGCCTAACAGCCCACAGGGAAAAAGTCAAATTTTAAGGTAAGAAAAATGTTAAATTAAAATGCATTATCCCAAATATGAAACTGACTGTCCCTCTGACATTCACTGCACGCTGAGAGGAAAACCGGGCTCCAACTTGCTGCGGAGCGCATATCAACGTAGAATCTAGCACAAACTTACTTCACCACCTCCATCGGAGGCAAAGTTTGTAAAACTGAATTGTGGGTGTGGTGAGGGGTGTATTTATAGGCATTTTGAGGTTTGGGAAACTTTGCCCCTCCTGGTAGGAATGTATATCCCATACGTCACTAGCTCATGGACTCTTGCTAATTACATGAAAGAAATTGGTCTGAATGTTCCCTCTTTTTTGGGAACTATGAACAGATTGGAATAAAATCCCATTCCTTATTCTCTTATTGGAACTGGATGTATCACTCCCATCTTTAACAGGTCTTCTACACAATGTAAGAATGCCTGTCTCTTTATTTGGTTTGAAGATAAGTGAGACCTGTGGAACCTTCCCCTTGGGGGTAGTTCCTTGAATTCCAGGAGATAACCTTGAGAAACTATTTCTAGCGCCCAAGGATCCTGAACATCTCTTGCCCAAGCCTGAGCAAAGAGAGAGAGTCTGCCCCCCACTAGATCCGGTCCCGGATCGGGGGCTATCCCTTCATGCTGTTTTGGTAGCAGTGGTAGGCTTCTTGGGCTGCTTACCCTCGTTCCAGCCTTGCATTGGTTTCCAGGCTGGTTTGGGTTGTGAAGTATTACCCTCTTGCTTAGAGGATGCAGAATTAGAGGCTGGTCCGTTTCTGCGAAAGGGACGAAAATTAGGCTTATTTTTAGCCTTAAAAGACCTATCCTGTGGGAGGGCGTGGCCCTCTCCCCCAGTGATGTCTGAAATAATCTCTTTCAAATCTGGTCCAAATAATGTTTTACCTTTGAAAGGAATGTTAAGCAATTTTGTCTTGGAAGACACATCCGCTGACCAAGACTTTAGCCAAAGCGCTCTGCGCGCCACGATAGCAAACCCTGAATTTTTCGCCGCTAATCTAGCTAATTGCAAAGCGGCATCTAAAACAAAAGAGTTAGCCAATTTAAGTGCTTGAACTCTGTCCATAACCTCCTCATACGAAGATTCTTTACTGAGCGACTTTTCTAGTTCCTCGAACCAGAAACACGCTGCCGTAGTGACAGGAACAATGCATGAAATTGGTTGTAGAAGGTAACCTTGCTGTACAAAAATCTTTTTAAGCAAACCCTCTAATTTTTTATCCATAGGATCTTTGAAAGCACAACTATCTTCGATAGGAATAGTAGTGCGTTTGTTTAGAGTAGAGACCGCCCCCTCGACCTTAGGGACTGTCTGCCATAAGTCCTTTCTGGGGTCGACTATAGGAAATAATTTCTTAAATATAGGGGGGGGGGAACAAAAGGTATGCCGGGCTTTTCCCACTCTTTATTTACTATGTCCGCCACCCGCTTGGGTATAGGAAAAGCGTCGGGGGGCACCGGAACCTCTAGGAACTTGTCCATCTTACATAATTTCTCTGGAATGACCAAATTGTCACAATCATCCAGAGTAGATAACACCTCCTTAAGCAGTGCGCGGAGATGTTCTAATTTAAATTTAAATGTCACAACATCAGGTTCAGCTTGATGAGAAATTTTTCCTGAATCTGAGATTTCTCCATCAGACAAAACCTCCCTCATGGCCCCTTGAGATTGGTGTGAGGGTATGTCAGAACAGTTATCATCAGCGCCCTCTTGCTCTTCAGTGTTTAAAACAGAGCAATCGCGCTTTCTCTGATAAGTAGGCATTTTTGATAAAAGATTTGCTATGGAGTTATCCATTACAGCCGTTAATTGTTGCATGGTAATAAGTATTGGCGCACTAGATGTACTAGGGGCCTCCTGTGTGGGCATAACTGGTGTAGACACAGTAGGGGATGATGTAGTATCATGTTTACTCCCCTCATTTGAGGAATCATCTTGGGCAGTATCATTATCTGTTGCATTACTGTCCTTACTTTGTTTGGACACTATGGCACAATTATCACATAAATTTAAATGGGGAGACACATTGGCTTTCATACATATAGAACATAGCTTATCTGATGGTACAGACATGTTAAACAGGCTTAAACTTGTCAACAAAGCACAAAAAAACGTTTTAAATTAAACCCATTACTGTCTCTTTAAATTTCAAACTGAAAACACTTTATTACTGAATATGTGAAAAAGTATGAAGGAATTGTTCAAAAATTACCAAAATTTCACCACAGTGTCTTAAAGCATTAAAAGTATTGCACACCAAATTTCAGAGCTTTAACCCTTAAAATAACGTTTTTAAATTTAACCCCTATACAGTCCCAGCTATATTAACTAGAAAGGCCCCCAGACTAAAAAAGGTGTCCAACACAGTGCCTGCCGTTTTTTAAACGTTCCCCAAGATTATAATGCCAATTATTAGCTAGAATCTGCATAATATGCCTAGTAAAGCAATCGTTTTAGCCCATAAAAATGTCTACCAGTTTTTAAGCCCTTTTTTAAGCCCTTTATTCTTTTATGTTTGACTAAGAAAATGGCTTACCGGTCCCCATGAGGGGAAATGACAGCCTTCCAGCATTACATGGTCTTGTTAGAAATATGGCTAGTCATACCTTAAGCAGAAAAGTCTGCTAACTGTTTCCCCCAACTGAAGTTACTTCATCTCAACAGTCCTATGTGGAAACAGCAATCGATTTTAGTTACTGTCTGCTAAAATCATCTTCCTCTTACAAACAGAAATCTTCATCCTTTTCTGTTTCAGAGTAAATAGTACATACCAGCACTATTTTAAAATAACAAACACTTGATAGAAGAATAAAAACTACATTTAAACACCAAAAAACTCTTAACCATCTCCGTGGAGATGTTGCCTGTGCAACGGCAAAGAGAATGACTGGGGTGGGCGGAGCCTAGGAGGGATCATGTGACCAGCTTTGCTGGGACTCTTTGCCATTTCCTGTTGGGGAAGAGAATATCCCACAAGTAAGGATGACGCCGTGGACCGGACACACCAATGTTGGAGAAATATATATATATATCACATATACACACACATACACACACATACACACACACACATATATATATATATATATATATATATATTCCCTGAAAGCTCAAAAAAGTGAATACACTGAAGATGTATTTAAAAATATTAGCAATTTAGAAAAGTTTCTCTCATAAAAGTAACATTAAAAAAACCCGACAGACACAATGATGTTTTCCAGGTTCACCTGACAATAATATGCAGATGTTTTATAATTATATTAGCTGTAGAAATAATGAAGAAACAGAACCATAACGTTTCTTATCAAATATCAATTTCAGTGTTCAATGTCCCTTTAATAAACATTATCAGCCTGTGGCAATTCATTCTTCCATTACATTAGTAACCAAATCTATCGATCCCTTTAAGACTTCTCAGCTTTACTGTATTATTTCATATGCAGAAGGTCCCAGACACGTTAAATCATGGTACTTACTGAGCCTATTTCCTGCCCCAGTGCCGCATTCACCACCCCCTTCAGGATATATTCCTGTGGGGAAGAAAAAGAAATTGCAAAGACTAAAGGGAAAGCTACAGATAGCATCAGATGACAGCCAGCCAGGATAACAGTAGGTAATAAATAGAAAAGCTCTGTTGTTCCTACATCACATCTGCCCTTTAGAGTGACGCTCACCTGTGGGGTAGATGGTTCAAGGTCTTTAATGAGGTTGAAGGCTTCTTGTACATCATCTAGAAAACATACAGAATTTCATGTACTTATTTGTTTGTTTCTGTAATCTAAAGGGACAGTATAATGCAGTAATACAATGCTCCACTGTTGGTTAATGTAGATTTAGCTTCTGGAAAAACAAAGTCCCACACCGGTGCACGGTCATGCCGTTCCTGAACAGGAAACCGTCCAAATGGTGGTGAAAGAAAGACCAGCAGATCCCTGGTTAAGTCTCTTGTGTGTCGGTTACTAAAAAGGAGACCTAACCAGTGATCTGCTGGTCTTTGTATCACCACCATTTGGACGGTTTCCTGTTCAGGAACGGCATGACCCATGCACCGGGTGTGTATATACATTTGTGTGTCGGTTACTAAACAGATGTATATACACACCCGGTGCATGGTCATGCCGTTCCTGAACAGGAAACCGTCCAAATGGTGGTGATAAAAAGACCAGCAGATCCCTGGTTAGGTCTCCTGTTTAGTAACCGACACACAAATGTATATACACACCCGGTGCACGGTCATGTCGTTCCTGAACAGGAAACCGTCCAAATGGTGGTGAAACAAAGACCAGCAGATCACTGGTTAGGTCTCCTGTTTAGTAACCAGGTCAGGTAACAACGATCACTGGTTAGGTCTCCTGTTTAGTAAGCAGGTCAGGTAACAACGATCACTGGTTAGGTCTCCTGTTTAGTAACCAGGTCAGGTAACAACGATCACTGGTTAGGTCTCCTGTTTAGTAACCAGGTCAGGTAACAATGATCACTGGTTAGGTCTCCTGTTTAGTAACCAGGTCAGGTAACAACGATCACTGGTTAGGTCTCCTGTTTAGTAACCAGGTCAGGTAACAACACTCAAGATGTTAAACAGACTCACAATATCATCTAGCCCTACCTTGACGAAGATAATAAATCACCAGATTCAGTCGAGCTTCAGGAATAACATCTACTAAAGGGGGCAGCACCTGCAAGGACCCCTCACCAGCTCGGAAAACCACCTGTGAAAACACCAACTTATCGTTTACTGGATCATTAAATGACATAAAAAAACTGAAACAGTTTTCTCATAAATAGCCCCTGTCACCTAGCGGTATGAAAGTCTTTGGCTAAGGTCCCTGTCACCCAGCTGTATGACAGGCGTTAGCTGAGGTCCCTGTCACCCAGCTGTATGACAGGCGTTAGCTGAGGTCTCTGTCACCCAGCTGTATGACAGGCGTTAGCTATGGTATCTCTCACACCTAGTCTATGGTTGTTGTGTCTCTGTACAGTAGTAAGACAGGTGGGGAATTTACCAAATTATGCCTGATGAGCTCCTTGGCAAATTCAAGTGCTGAAGAGGAGCTGTCCATCAAACTCTTCAGCTCTGCCTGCAGGATAGGATAGCACATTACAACAAGAAAACACGACAACAAATGTAGCCTATGAGTTTGTTTTATAATGAGGAAGCCCTCCGGTAGAAGGTGCACAGAAATCTGTAGTGAGCAGACACATGGTTTAACAAAATGGGTGTCCCTGTACCTCAGCCGCTTTCCCGTTGTACAGACGGAAGTGGTTGCAGGCCTTGAGATTCAGTGCTATGGTGCTATCAGGAACTTGCTGTAGGTAGACAGCAAGGACTTCCTGGGACACATCGTAGTAATCCAGCTTATAGTAGCAAAGTGCCACATAGACATTGAGAGCCAGGAATTCTCTGAAATTAGACACAAGTTTTAATTTTATGTGAGGACTGAGGAGTCTCAGGGAGAAATTCAGCAAAGAATATTCCTACCTGTTTTCCAGAAGTATCCGCTTGTAGATATCGATAGCTTCCTGGTAGTGAGATCTCATGTAGTGAATAGAGGCCAGGCTCAGCTGGTCCTCAATAATGTCCTGCAGGTTCTGGTGAAAGACCATCAGCCTCTTCTCGTCATTAAACTAAAGGCATGAAATACACAGGGTTATCCCAAGAAGTCATTCAGCTCCATTTTTACAATATTTTTTTATTTTTTTACTTCTTTGTTTTTAAATGATCACATATTGTTTTTTTAAATGGATTTTCCTCTACTGAGCATGATGTCTGCTTAATGTAGAGACAAATAGGAAGATGGACGTATTCATTGCATTTTTCATGAACCCTTCTTATGTGACGACCATCACAAACGATAGCCTTTCTTGCGTGTGTGGATGACCTACCATACTCGGATCTTGCGCTTAAAATGCTGAGGATGTCAATCACCACCAGCACAAAAATGCTTCTAGTCAAGCAGGTCCTCCTGTAGATTTTGTCAGATATTTTGGGAAATAATTCATTTATAAGTTCTCATGCATTACATTTATCAAGCAGTAATATTACTTGCCAGTATTTACAAGGTAACTTGTGTCTTAAGCAAGAATTTTTTTTTATAAAGACTATTAATTTATGGTCCAGCATTTAGACAATACAATTAACTCTTAAAAACCATAGGCAAGAGAGAGACTGTTAACCATGTTCCAATACATACAGACAATGTCTGAAATATATACAAATCATTATCTTAAAGCCGTTCAGCATAAACTATTTGTGTACTTTTCACAGGCAAGGTCCGTCTGTCTACTCTTTTTTAGACGTGTCGGAACTCAACTTAGACTGCTATGCAATATTAATCGTTTCTAATAAATATTTATAATTGATAAAAGTGACAAGAGTGCTGAATCCCCATATTTAGCTGCATGTCTCCTGCTTTTGGTTTTTATAAATATATACAAAAGAGTAACATACAATTCCCATTAACACCCGATTCCATCTGAACTACTGATAAAATACAGAAACTGCATTATACAAATGAACAGTGACCTTATTCATACCTTGTGAGCCAAATGGAAAAGTAAGCGATTCTGTAGGCGACTCTTGGGGGCTGGAATATTTTTATTAAAATGAAAACATATTGTCAGTAACAAAAGACATCATATATAATGTATCTGCTATAAAGTACAATCCTCATTATAAGAACTCAAATTGATTTTTCTTATGAAATAGCAATTAAGACCCCCCCCACCCAGTCTCCTCAGCCACATGGATTACCAGTGTTACCGACAAGTACAATCAGAGTAGATAATCAATAAGAAAAAAAAATAATTAATATTTGTTTTTATTTAAAAATATTTTTACATTTAAAGGGCCATAAAAGGCAAATAATTAAATACTCTAATTTGTGAGAGAACGTCATTGTAATACCTTCCATACGATAGTCTAGAAATCAGCCATATGCGCGACACAATAACGTACATACAGTAGTCTAGAAATCAGCCATATGCGCGACAATTACTTACATACAGTAGTCTAGAAATCAGCCATATGCGCGACACAATAACGTACATACAGTAGTCTAGAAATCAGCCATATGCGCGACAATTACATACAGTAGTCTAGAAATCAGCCATATGCGCGACACAATAACGTACATACAGTAGTCTAGAAATCAGCCATATGCGTTACACAATAACGCACATACAGTAGTCTAGAAATCAGCCATATGCGCGACACAATAACGTACAGACAGTAGTCTAGAAATCAGCCATATGCGCGACACAATAACGTACAGACAGTAGTCTAGAAATCAGCCATATGCGCGACAATTACTTACATACAGTAGTCTAGAAATCAGCCATATGCGCGACACAATAACGTACATACAGTAGTCTAGAAATCAGCCATATGCGCGACAATTACTTACATACAGTAGTCTAGAAATCAGCCATATGCGCGACACAATAACGTACATACAGTAGTCTAGAAATCAGCCATATGCGTTACACAATAACGCACATACAGTAGTCTAGAAATCAGCCATATGCGCGACACAATAACGTACATACAGTAGTCTAGAAATCAGCCATATGCGCGACACAATAACGTACAGACAGTAGTCTAGAAATCAGCCATATGCGCGACACAATAACGTACAGACAGTAGTCTAGAAATCAGCCATATGCGCGACACAATAACGTACATACAGTAGTCTAGAAATCAGCCATATGCGCGACACAATAACTTACATACAGTAGTCTAGAAATCAGCCATATGCGCGACACAATAACGTACATACAGTAGTCTAGAAATCAGCCATATGTGCGACACAATAACATGCATACAGTAGTCTAGAAATCAGCCATATGCGCGACACAATAACGTAATACAGTAGTCTAGAAATCAGCCATATGCGCGACACAATAACGTACATACAGTAGTCTAGAAATCAGCCATATGTGCGACACAATAACATGCATACAGTAGTCTAGAAATCAGCCATATGCGCGACACAATAACGTACATACAGTAGTCTAGAAATCAGCCATATGCGCGACACAATAATGTACATAGAGTAGTCTAGAAATCAGCCATATGCGCGACACAATAACGTACATAGAGTAGTCTAGAAATCAGCCATATGTGCGACACAATAACGTACATACAGTAGTCTAGAAATCAGCCATATGTGCGACATAATAACGTGCATACAGTAGTCTAGAAATCAGCCATATGTACGACACAGTAACGTGCATACAGAAGTCTAGAAATCAGCCATATGTACGACACAGTAACGTGCATACAGAAGTCTAGAAATCAGCCATGTGTGCTACACAATAACGCACATACAGCAGTCTAGAAATCAGCCATATGTGCGACACAATAACGTACATACAGTAGTCTAGAAATCAGCCATATGTGCGACACAATAACGTACATACAGTAGTCTAGAAATCAGCCATATGCGTTACACAATAACTTACATACAGTAGTCTAGAAATCAGCCATATGTGCGACACAATAACGTACATACAGTAGTCTAGAAATCAGCCATATGTGCGACACAATAACGTACATACAGTAGTCAAGAAATCAGCCATATGTGCGACACAATAATGTACATACAGTAGTCTAGAAATCAGCCATATGTGCGACACAATAACTTACATACAGTAGTCTAGAAATCAGCCATATGCGCTACACAATAACGTACATACAGTAGTCTAGAAATCAGCCATATGTGCGACACAATAAAAATGTGAACTACACAATAACGTACATATTATGGGCTGCCTTTAGCACTGATAGAATGTGAATACGTTATAAAAACCACTTTGCTTACGTTTATATATAAATATATATGACTATTTATAGGCTGAAGTTCCATTGCTTTAACAGAATGAGCGCTAATCTATCCTAAGGGAACAGAAGGGGTTAGGGTTCCCCTTTACTTCTACTGCGCATGTGTGAGCCAGTGTACGGTCGTACCACAGGCACAGGATTGTGATCGGTTAGACATGATCTACTTTTTTCTGAGAGACGTGGAAATCAGTGGAAAAGGGGGAAAAAAAGGAAATTTATGCTTACCTGATAAATTTATTTCTTTTACGATACGACAAGTCCACGGATTTCATCCTTACTTATGGGATATCGCCTCCAGGTCAGCAGGAGGCGGCAAAGAGCACCACAGCAGAGCTGCATAAATAGCTCCTCCCTTCCCTCCCACTCCAGTCATTCGACTGAAGTTAGGAAGAGAAAGGAAAAGCCAAGGTGCAGAGGTGACTGAAGTTTAACAAAATAAAAGACCTGTCCTACAAAAACAGGGCGGGCCGTGGACTCGTCGTATCGTAAAAGAAATAAATTTATCAGGTAAGCATAAATTTCCTTTTCTTTTACAAGATAGGACGAGTCCACGGATTTCATCCTTACTTATGGGATACAATACCAAAGCTATAGGACACGGATGAAAGGGGAGGGACAAGACAGGGAACCTAAACGAAAGAAACCACTGCTTGAAGAACTTATCTCCCAAAAAAAGCCTCAGACGAAGCAAAAGTATCAAATTTGTAAAATTTGGAAAAAGTGTGAAGAGAAGACTAAGTTGCAGCTTTGCAAAGCCGTTCAACAGAAGCATCATTTTTGAATGCCCATGAGGAAGCCACAGCCCTAGTGGAATGAGCCGTAATTCGATCAGGAGGCTGCTGTCCAGCAGTCTCATATGCAAAACGGATGATACCCTTCAGCCAAAGAGAAAAAGAGAGGTAGCAGTAGCTTTCTGATCCCTACGCTTCCAAGAAAACACAACAAACGGGGAAAAAGATTGACGAAAATCCTTAGTGGCCTGCAAGTAAAACTTCAAGGCACGGACCACGTCTAAAATATGTAACAGTCGCTCCTTCTTAGAAGGAGGATTAGGACACAAGGAAGGAACAACAATTTCCTGATTAAAATTCTTATTCGAAAACCTTAGGAAGAAAACCAGGTTCGGTAGGTAACACCACCTTATCCAAGATAATAACTTAATATCTATGGAATGCATAGGTTCAAACGGAACCCCTTGAAGAACTCTAAGAACTAAATTCAAACTCCAAGGAGGAGCAAATGGTCTAGACACAGGCCTGATTCTAGTCAGAGCCTGACAAAGACTGAACATCTGGAACATCTGCCAGACGCTTGTGCAACAAAATAGACCAAGCAGAAATCCGTCCCTTTAAGGAACTTGCGGACAATCCATTCTCCAATTCATCTTGGAGAAAAGACAAAATCCTGGGAATCCTAACCCTACTCCATGAGTAGCCCTTGGATTCTCACCAATAAAGATATTTACGCCATATCTTATGGTAAATTCTCCTAGTAACAGGCTTTCGTGCCTGAATCAAAGTATCTATAACCGAATCAGAAAACCCTCGCTTAGATAAAATTAAGCGTTCAATCTCCAAGCAGTTAGCTGCAGAGAAACTAGATTCGGATGATGGAAGGGTCCCTAAATAAGAAGGTCTTTCCTCAATGGAAACTTCCACGGAGGCTGGGGTGACATGTCTACCAGATCGGCATACCAAGTCCTGCGATGCCACACAGGGGCGATGAGTATCACCAATGCCCTCTCCTGTTTGACTCGAGCAATCACCCGGGGAAGGAGAGCAAATGGAGGAATCACATAATCTAGGCTGAAGGACCAAGGCACTGCCAAGGCATCTATCAGTTCGGCCTGGGAGTCCCTGGACCTGGACCCGTATCTCAGAAACTTGGCATTCTGATGAGATGCCATACGATCCAACTCCGGCCTGCCCCATCTGAGAATCAGGTTGGTAAATACCGGATGGAGTTCGCGTTCCCCCGGATGAAAAGTCTGTCTGCTCAGAAAATCGGCTTCCCAGTTTTCCACACCTGGGATGTGGATTGCCAACAGATAACAAGAGTGAGCCTCCGTCCACTGAATTATCTTGGCTACTTCTGTCATTGCTTAGGAACTCCTTGTTCCTCCCCGATGATTGATGTAAGCTACAGTCGTAATGTTGTCCGACTGGAATCTGATGAATTTGGCCGAAGCCAACTGAGGCAAAGCCTGAAGCGCATTGAATAGTGCTCTCAACCCTAGAATATTGATGGGAAGTAGAGACTCCGATCGAGTCCATACACCCTGAGCCCTCAGGGAGTTCCAGACTGCTCCCCATCCTATCAGACTGGTATCCGTTTCTGCGGAACCATGTCCCCTGGGACAGATGATACAGCGACAACCACCATAGAAGAGAGTCCCTGGTCTCCTGGTCTATATCTATTTGAGGAGACACATTTGCATAATCTCCATTCCACTGTCTGAGCATGCTCAGTTGCAGAGGTCTGATATGAAAACGAGCAAACGGAATGATGTCCATTGCCGCTACCATCAATCCAATTGTCTCCACTGAGCCACTGACGGCCGAGGAGTGGACTGAAGGGTTCGGCATGTATTCAGAATCTTTAACTTTCTGACTTCTGTCAGAAAGACTCACATGGATATAGGTTCGATTAGAATCCCCAAGAAGGGTACCCTTGCCCTTAAAAATTAGTCATCCAGCGCCTGAATAGGAACCAACAACCATTAAGCTGCAAAGCCACAAGCTAACCCCTAGGCTACAGTAGCTCCTTGTTCCAGATTTACCTTCCACCCGTGAGTACACAGGAAAAATAAAAACAATGTCAGAATTCGACCTTGTTTACTGACAATATGACTCCTAGAATAGGATATCGTCCAGATAAGACGCCACCGCAATGCTCCGCGGTCTCAGAACAGCCAGCAGAAAACCCCGGAACCTTTGGAAATACTGGGTGCCATGTCCAGCCCGAAAGTAAGGTCACGACCAGAAAGTGTTTGCCCAGAAAGTCACAAAGTCGGGAACTTGTGATGAACTCTGAAGTAGGAACATAAAAGTATGTATCCTGTAGATCCACCTTCATCATAAATCAACCTTCCCAGATCAATGGAAAGATGGTACGAATAGTTTCCATCCTGAAGGGTAGAACTCTGTAAAAAACCTACTCTGACTCTCGAAGTCAAAAATAGAACTGAGGATTCCCTCCCTCTTGGGGGATACCAAAAAGAAATTAATAAAATCTGCCCCTGCTCCTGCAGACTAAGTACTTCAAAGAAGGAGAGGCCTCCTACACAATGTAAGAATGCCTCTCTCTTTAACTGGTCTGCAGAAATCCTAAACAAAAGACTGAAAATTCTGTCCCCTATAAAATCCGATTCCCAGATCGCGGACATGTCTTTCATGCCATCCTTGCTTGAACAGTAGGCTAATTGGATCCTAATAGCTGCAGCTGGTTTCAAACTGCCTCTTACCAACCTCTTGCCAGACAGACCATCAGGCCACGACGTTGGTATCGTCTTATTGTATTTATTTTCTTAAATGCAGAAGATAATCTCTTATTGACTTGAAGCATACATCAGGATTGAAAGGCTTTAACCATAAAGCTCAGAGATCTGAAACAAAAAATCTGAAACCTACGCTCCTCAGTGTAGGAACTTAAAGGGAAAAAAACATAGTCAAATGACTTATGCTATCCTAAATTTTTAAACAGAAGAGAGTTGGACTTAAAAAAGAAAAAACAAGGGGGCGTGTCCGTACAGCGATCTGGACAAGACGCATTTTCTCCTAGCTCTGGTAGAACTTTTGGTAATCCGCCGACTACCATCATCTAACAGCAAAAATAAGACCACAAAACTACAATCTCTCCACAGTGCTAATAACTGTGGCTGTTTTTGTGACACCGAGAGCTCAGAACGGAGCATAAAGGCCTAGGGCGGCGGCCTACTATTCTTAGGCATACACCTCTCCCCCGGGAAGAGAAGGGTTACCGGTGCTGTCTGTATTGCCAGACTTACTGGATCTCTTCAAACCACACCGCTAACTGGACAATCAAATAACCCACTGCTTACCACCACCTGGTTGTTGCAAGGCTCTGGGGAACAGAGAAATAACAATCCGTCACTATGGCGGATGCAGAAGAAGAAAACAGCTCAACATACTTAGTGGTTTTTCCCGCAAAGCTTGAATCCCTTATGAATCGGCTGATTGAAAGGGCACCATATGACTACTTGCTGGGCCGTCTATATTTGGAAAACGAGATCGATAAACCCCCGAAGAAGCATTTAGAATATGAGACAAAGCAACAGTGCAGCCCTGATGCCACAGTAATACTCCTCGCATCAAAGGACGCATACAAACCAAGGAATCCCTCACTAGCATCGGAGACATGCAGACTAGACCACATAGGAACTGTGCCAAATTGGATTCCACTGATCATTGCTGGAACATCACTGCGAGACAAGCTTGATTCCCTGCTCATTGAAACAAGTGTAACAGATATTGGGAACACAAAATACAGAAAGTGGCAGGATGGAAAAGCGCCAAAATCAGCAATAGTGATCCAAGGGACAGGAGAAACTATCCGAGATGGTGTACTGCCTATTTTCATGATTGCCCTCTCGATAAAAGTCTCTGGGAAGACAGCTGGTATGTTCACAGCTCTTGGCCCCGGTCCACCAACACCCCGCATGAACTTAGACACAGAGAGGTCTTACCTAATGAGACACTGGGGATAGCGGACCTTAATCACACACTAGTGGAACTGCTGTTAGCAAACATATAACTTATATTATTACCCCGGTTTAAGGAACACTTCTGTATGGCTAATAGCGGTACCGCAACCGGTCTCAATAGAGAATGCATAATATTTGATCATTTCATAGCACGGTTATTGTTTATGTCTATGGTTACAGCATATACCTTATATGTCCTACGTTATTACAAAAGCTTTGTGAATTACAAAGCCGACAATAAGGAGATCTAGTTGTGTTCACCTATGCATGGGGTGGATCTTTTGAGGAGGTTTAAAACTACCACTGCACGCAACACTCTTCACATAGTTTCTCCCATTGTTTTTGACTCAATGCACTCTAACAAGCAGACAGCCAATAGAGAAGGCATGGGTTAATAACACGGCAGCATAAATCAACACTGTGCCCTCATAATCTTTTTGTACCTGGACGGTAACTTATATAGAGTTAATACTGTTTGTTAGTCGTATATTATGCTTGTAGAGAGTGTTTCACTGTTTATGTTCTTTTTGTTAGACCGTTTAAGGTAGTATTATTACTTGAATTTTCCTCTACTGCAGGCTTTTTATTTGCAATGAAAGATAATTTATTTAAGACTACCTTTAAAGTATTAGATGTATCTCCAGGTCATGATCCCATATTGTAAGAATATGTAGTGTCCCTTAAACTGCTGTTGGGATCGCGAGTAGGGGCAGAATATTATGGTTCTATCTGTTTTATAGAATAAGGAGATTATCTATCTAATTAATACTTGCCACACTTTAGATAAATTAGCATACCTTTTCAATCGATTACAAGCCTAACAAGATCTCATTTTTATTTTATTTGAGCATTTAAGCACCATACTTCCCTCCTATTAAACATTGGAGAGCCGATCTTCAATAATCTGCTATTAGGCTTGATTCTCTTTTTGGCCACTAGATGGCGCCAACACCATAAACAGACTTAATGATAACTATTATACAGAGTTCCAATAGCGAATTGGATCATACTTATTTATCTTTTCTCTCAATCGCTAAAACCTACTTACTACCTGGTTGTGGCTCCATTAGACCTGCTTGCCTGGTACTGTTTTGTTATATTAGTTAGATATCCAGTTCTGGTCTTTTTCTATATAATTTTAATAAGAATGTCCACAATCATTTAAGAAGCAATACATGATATCATTTGATGTACCTGTTTATTGACATAATCCCTTTATGTTTCTTTTTATACCCACGAGTGGTCTTTTATTGTTATATCAAGGGGGAAAAAAAAAAAGGATAATAGCAAATTATGATTTCTTTTGTATCACAGGCTCTTTTCAAATTCTCATTGTAAGTTGTTTTTTTTTTCATGCCTGTACAACTTATTATATATATATACTGCATATACATTGTACACCTATATTTTCATGTATATCCTCAACAAAAAATAATAAAAAAAAAGAAAAAACAAAGTATCAAATGCCACCCGCTAAGGACGGTTGAAAGTACACAGTTGCAAGTCATTGTAAACCTTGGTGTACATCCCTTTGCCAAACTTTGTGATAACCCTTTGAGAATCTTACTAGTCTCAGACAAAGCCGGGAACTACTCCTTTCACCATAGGGAATGTCTGCGTCTTAGTTAAGACGGATATGGGAAACAATTCAATAAGTACAGGGAATACGGACTTGTCCATTCCGTATGACTCACCAAACGTACTAGGATAAATTACACCTGCGCTAAAATGAAAATAATTCCTCTAGAAAATTAAGTGTCCACATGGGATCTCTAGAATGCCTGATATGCAAAGAAAGACTCCGTACGGAGTATGCGAGGCAGCGCAGGGCAATGCATGTGTAAACACTATAGGTTTGCGGCATAAAGTGATTATTGTCAACCAACTCCCAATAAAAGGAGAAGTACAGAAAAACAAATGTAATGTTTCACTAAAAATTAACACAAAAAAACACTACTGTCACTTTTAAAACCTCTTATTTCTGTGTCAGAAATAATCCAAATATCGTGTTCACCTTGCTGGTAAAAGACAATGCTATGTACAGTATCAACTCTGTCTTGTACACACAATCCCTATGGATATTGACAGGAACCACAGAGCACCGCATGTGTGCCAGAAAAAAAAATCTTTATTTTATGTGTACATTTGTTCCATTTTAAATACAGTGAACAGCTGAAATGTATTGACAAAAGGAACCCCACAAAAAACGTTACGGTCTCTTTAAGCTCACAAGGAACGCTATATTTGTGTCTTTTGTTTTTTATTTTTTTTAAAAATGTCTGAAATAACACCCAGACATTTTAGCATCAAATAAAACCAATACTGTCCTCTTCAAATGTGTAGGGATAATAGTATATAGGTAAACAAGTGGTGTAGGGCCTCATACATCATAAGATGTGAAACTAAAAACCGGGTGGTAGTGTGCCTTTAAAAAACAGAACCGTGTTTAAACATAACAATACAAACAGCAACCGTTGTCCCACTTGTCATTCTTTTATGTAACTGACAAGGTAACATTGCTCAGATCGTCTGAAAGCACAACGTGAACCCGTACTGCCCAAAAAGAGATGCCTATCTCCGCCCATCATGGGCGTATCCGGCTGGAACTCCCGGGCGGCAATTGAGTAAAAATGGAACCCTTGGTTCAGCATCACACTAAAGCCCAACCCATCGTGGCCGTAACTCCTGGGCAGCAAATTAGTAAAAATGGAGCCGTCTGAGTAGCAACACACTATAGCCCCGCCCATCGTGGGCATATCAAGCAGTAACTAACTCCTGGGCGTCAAATTAGTAAAAATGGAGCCGTTGGAGTAGCAACACACTATAGCCCCGCCCATCGTGGGCATATCAAGCAGTAACTAACTCCCAAAGTAAAAATGTAGCCGAATCTTAAAAAAACATACCTCCCAATCGGCTTTTGTAGTAAAATGCTGATATCGGAAGTGGAGAGTTGCGCTGTTAGTTGTACATGTGATCTCCACAAAACAAAAAGAATTAGCCGTGTCCCAGTCAGCAGAAATGTATAAAACAACTGCCTGGAGTAATAACACTGTTTCCAGCCCCAGTGTATATATCCCCAGTCCCATCACATGTGAATGAATGCAATGTAGTGCTCACGTCTTCTGAGAGAATGCTTTGTCCCCAGAATTAAGCAGTTAGCACTTACCTGAAATGCTGAGTGACAGCATGGCAGTCCAGCAGGTTTTCAGAGGTCTTCTCCCTCCCATAGCCCTGTGGACAAAGATCAGCCTGAGTTTAAAAGCTTAGGCTATCTACAGTAGGGCAGCAACATGTATAGGAGGCACAGTGAGAATAAAATCCCACCAGTTCCTATTGCTTTAAAGCCACCAAATGCTTCTCTTTTTACTGAAGAGATTGATCTGATCTAGGCTACACCCCAGCACAAAGTAGCACTCAGAGGCACTACTATAAAAATAATAAACTCTTGATTGAAGAAACTAAACTAACACCTCACTTTGCCAGCTTTGAGAAGCTATTTATGCAGCTCTGCTGTGGTGCTCTTTGCCTCCTCCTGCTGAACAGGAGGCGATATCCCATAAGGATGAAATCCGTGGACTCGTATCTTGTAAAAGAAAAAAAAAAAACAGAATGTATGCTTACCTGATAAATTACTTTCTCTTGTGGTGTATCCAGTCCACGGATTCATCCTTTACTTGTGGGATATTCTCCTTCCTAACAGGAAGTGGTAAAGAGAGCACACAGCAGAGCTGTCCATATAGCTCCCCCTCTAGCTCCAACCCCCAGTCATTCGACCGAAGGTTAGGAAGAAAAAGGAGAAACCATAGGGTGCAGTGGTGACTGTAGTTTAGACTAAAAATTTACCTGACTAATAGCCAGGGCGGGCCGTGGACTGGATACACCACAAGAGAAAGTAATTTATCAGGTAAGCATCAATTCTGTTTTCTCTTGTAAGGTGTATCCAGTCCACGGATTCATCCTTTACTTGTGGGATACCAATACCAAAACTTTAGGACACGGATGAAGGGAGGGAACAAGACAGGTACCTTAAACGGAAGGCACCACTGCTTGTAAAACCTTTCTCCCAAAAATAGCCTCCGAAGAAGCAAAAGTATCGAATTTGGAAAATTTGGAAAAAGTATGCAGCGAAGACCAAGTCGCTGCCTTACAAATCTGTTCAACAGAAGCCTCATTTTTAAAAGCCCATGTGGAAGCCACTGCTCTGGTAGAATGAGCAGTAATTGTTTCAGGAGGCTGCTGGCCAGCAGTCTCATAGGCCAGACGGATGATGCTTTTCAGCCAAAAGGAAAGAGAGGTAGCAGTCGCCTTCTGACCTCTTCTCTTACCAGAATAGATGACAAACAATGAAGTTGTTGGTCTGAAATCCTTAGTTGCTTGTAAATAGAACTTTAAAGCACAAACCACATCAAGATTGTGTAACAGACGTTCCTTCTTCGAAGAAAGATTAGGACACAGAGAGGAAACAACAATTTCCTGGTTAATATTCTTATTAGACACAGCCTTAGGAAGAAAACAGGGTTTGGTACGCAAAACTACCTTATCTGCGTGGAACACCAAGTAAGGTGAGTCACACTGTAAAGCAGATAACTCTGAAACTCTTCGAGCAGAAGAGATAGCTACCAAAAACAAAACTTAACAAGATAAAAGTTTAATATCTATGGAATGTAAAGGTTCAAAGGAACCCCTTGCAGAACTGAAAGAACTAAAGTCAGACTCCATGGCGGAGCCACAGGTCTATAAACAGGCTTGATTCTGACTAAAGCTTGACTAAACGCTTGAACGTCTGGTACCTCTGCCAGACGTTTGTGTAAAAGAATAGACAAAGCAGATATCTGTCCTTTTAAGGAACTAGTTGATAATCCTTTCTCCAATCCTTCTTGGAGAAAGGACAATATCCTGGGAATCCTAATCTTACTCCATGAGTAACCCTTGGATTCGCACCAACAAAGACATTTTCGCCAAATCTTATGGTAGATTTTCCTGGTGACAGTCTTTCTAGCCTGAATCAGGGTATCGATAACCGACTCAGAGAAACCACGCTTAGATAGAATTAGGCGTTCAATCTCCAAGCAGTCAGAAGCAGAGAAATTAGATTTGGATGCTTGAAAGGACCTTGTATTAGAAGGTCCTGCCTCATTGGCAGAGTCCATGGTGGAACGGATGACATGTCCACTAGGTCTGCATACCAAGTCCTGCGTGGCCACGCAGGTGCTATTAGAATCACCGACGCCCAGTTTTGACAGAGAGCTTACTCCTTTTGAGGCCCTCTGTGTGGAACACACTCTGCCTAGGCGGTTGATTTCTAAGGTATATAAACTCCTGCTTTTACCACCAGGATTGCAGTTACCCACGTATACATCGATGTGGTGCAATGACCTTAACAATACAATAGATGAGGATGAATGGTTTAAGGCGTTTACTTTGACTAAACGATCCTCAGTCTCGGCGGTGGTACAGGAGATCCACCTCAAATTCTTGACTAGGTGGTACTATACCCCGGCAAAACTACATAGACTCTTTCCGGCAGCGAGCTCCCTATGTTGGAGGGGTTGCGGTTACCCTGGCACGCTTCTCCACATCTGGTGGGCATGCCCCAGAATACAGGGCTACTGGCAGGCTGTGTTCGGGGACATGTCAAGTAGGCTACAGATTTCTATTCCTAACACACCTGAAACTTTGCTACTTCTACGCCTGCCCAAGGTCAGGGATGACACTACTAGGGCACTTATGCTGATTATGCTGACTGGAGCCAAAAGGCTTATTCCTCGGGGGTGGAAGTCCTCACGGGTTCCAACCCTCGATGAATGGCAAGCCGCGGTGGAAGACCTGTTAAATTTGGAGAAACTACATTATATGAAAATTAAAAAACCCGCAACACATGAGACGATGTTAGCCATTTGGAAAGGCACAGCACCCTAATGGACATTAATACGCAGGTTAACACTCACTTCACACATGACTACTCCCCGTGAAACTGATTAGTAAACACACTCCCCTCTCCCTTTTTCCCAGGATGACCCCCCCTTCCCCCTCCCCTTTTTTTTTTTTTTCTCTCTTTCTTCTTTCCTCTTTTATTCTTTCTTCTTTTCTTTCTTTGTTTATATTTCCTGATCTTTTCTGAGCTTATTACTTTCTTTATAAGTTCATTTTTGATTTGACTATCACGAAACTGATTTATATTCTAAATCTATTAAAAATGTAAAATTATCAAGCTTTGTCAAAATGTTCTGATCTAAGGACTAATACAGACATTTATTATTTTGGTTTGAGAACATCCAATCTACTCGTCGGGTGGAAATTCTTTTCTGCCCCTACTCTCTGTTTATCTATTGAGTTTGTTTGCTTTTGTATGTTCCAACCCTCCTTTTGTTCAAAGAATTGTATTGTACAACAACGTTTCTTACTACTGTATTGGTGACAAAATACTACTAATAAAGCTTGTTTGAAAAAAAAAAAAAGAAAAAAAAAAGAATCACCGACGCCCTCTCCTGCTTGATTCTGGCAACCAGACGAGGAAGGAGAGGAAACGGTGGAAACACATAGGCCAGATTGAAGGACCAAGGTGCTGCTAGAGCATCTATCAACACCGCCAAAGAGGAAGTTTGGCATTCTGACGGGACACCATCAGATCCAATTCTGGAGTGCCCCATAGCTGAGTCATCTGGGCAAATACCTCCGGGTGAAGTTCCCACTCCCCCGGATGAAAAGTCTGACGACTTAGAAAATCCGCTTCCCAGTTGTCTACTCCTGGAATGTGAATTGCTGAGAGGTGGCAAGAGTGATCATCCGCCCACCTGATTATTTTGGTTACTTCCATCATTGCTAGGAGACTCCTTGTTCCCCCTTGATGGTTGATGTAAGCTACAGTCGTAATGTTGTCCAAATGAAATCTGATGAATTTGGCCGCAGCTAGCTGAGGCCATGCCTGAAGAGCGTTGAATATCGCCCTCAGTTCCAGAATGTTTATCGGGAGAAGAGCTTCTTCCCGAGACCATAAGCCCTGAGCTTTCAGGGAGTCCCAGACCGCACCCCAGCCCAACAGACTGGCGTCGGTCGTTACGATGATCCACTCTGGTCTGCGGAAACACATTCCCTGAGACAGGTGATCCTGAGACAACCACCAGAGAAGCGAATCTCTGGTCCCCTGGTCCAACTGTATTTGAGGAGACAAGTCTGCATAATCCCCATTCCACTGTTTGAGCATGCATAGTTGCAGTGGTCTGAGGTGTATCCGTGCAAAAGGGACTATGTCCATTGCCGCTACCATTAGTCCGATTGTCTCCATGCACTGAGCTACAGACGGCCGAGGAATGGAATGAAGAGCTCGGCAAGTAGTTAAGAGTTTTAACTTTCTGACCTCCGTCAGAAATATTTTCATTTCTACCAAGTCTATTAGGGTTCCTAGGAATGGAACTCTTGTGAGGGGGGAGAGAGAACTCCTTTTGATGTTCACCTTCCACCCGTGAGACCTCAGAAAGGCCAATACAATTTCCGTGTGAGACTTGGCTCTTTGGAAAGTCGACGCCTGAATTAAGATGTCGTCTAGGTAAGGCAACACCACTACTATGCCCCGCGGTCTTAGAACCGCCAGAAGGGACCCTAGCACCTTTGTGAAAATTCTGGGAGCAGTGGCCAACCCGAAAGGAAGAGCCACAAACTGATAATGCTTGTCCAGAAAGGCGAACCTGAGAAACTGGTGATGATCTTTGTGGATAGGAATGTGCAGATATGCATCCTTTAGATCCACGGTAGTCATAAATTGACCCTCCTGGATCATTGGTAAGATTGTCCGAATGGTCTCCATCTTGAATGATGGAGGAATTTATTTAGAATTTTGAGATCCAGGATTGGTCTGAAAGTTCCTTCTTTTTTGGGAACCACAAACAGGTTTGAGTAAAAACCCAGCCCTTGTTCCACAATTGGAACTGGGTGGATCACTCCCAATGTATGCAGGTCTTCTACGCAGCGTAAGAACGCCTCTTTCTTTGTCTGGTCTGTAGACAGACGAGAAATGTGGAACCTTCCCCTTGGAGGGGAGTCCTTGAATTCTAGAAGATATCCCTGGGATACAATCTCTAAGGCCCAAGGATCGTGTACGTCTCTTGCCCAGGCCTGAGCGAAGAGAGAGAGTCTGCCCCCCACTATATCCGGTCCCGGATCGGGGGCTACCCCTTCATGCTGTCTTGGAAGCAGCTGCAGGCTTCTTGGCCTGTTAACCCTTGTTCCAGCCCTGGTAAGGTTTCCAGGCTGCCCTGGGTTGTGAAGTGTTACCCTCTTGCTTTACAGCAGGGAAGGATGAAGAGAGACCGCTCCTGAAATTTCGAAAGGAACAAAAATTATTTTGTTTGTTCTTTGTCTTAAAGGACTTGTCCTGAGGGAGAGCATGGCCTTTTCCCCCAGTGATTTCTGAGATAATCTCTTTCAATTCAGGCCCGAAAAGGGTCTTTCCTTTGAAAGGGATGTTCAGTAGTTTGGATTTTGACGACACATCGGCCGACCAGGACTTTAGCCATAGCCCCCTGCGCGCCAGAATGGCGAAACCTGAATTCTTTGCCGCTAACTTAGCTAGTTGGAAAGCGGCATCTGTGATAAAGGAATAAGCCAGCTTAAGAGCCTTAATTCTGTCCATAATGTCCTCATATGAGGTCTCAGTCTGGAGTGCATCTTCCAGCGCCTCGAAACAGAAAGCAGCTGCAGTAGTTACAGGAACAATGCACGCTATAGGTTGGAGAAGAAAACCTTGATGAACAAATATTTTCTTAAGTAAACCCTCTAATATTTTATCCATAGGGTCTTTAAAAGCACAACTGTCCTCAATTGGTATGGTTGTGCGTTTAGCAAGTGAAGAAACAGCCCCCTCTACCTTAGGGACCGTCTGCCACGAGTCCCGCGTGGTGTCAGATATGGGGAACATTTTCTTAAAAACAGGAGGGTGGACAAACGGAATACCTGGTCTATCCCACTCCCTAGTTACTATATCCGCGATCCTCTTAGGGACCGGGAACACATCAGTGTAAACAGGAACTTCTAGGTACTTGTCCATTTTACACAATTTCTCTGGAACCACCAAAGGGTCGCAGTCATCCAGAGTAACTAATACCTCCCTGAGCAATAAGCGGAGGTGTTCTAGTTTAAATTTAAAAGCCAACGTATCTGAGTCTGTCTGAGGAGCAGCCTTTCCCGAATCGGTAATTTCTCCCTCAGACAGAACATCCCTCGCCCCCATTTCAGAGCGTTGTGAGTATATCGGATACGGCTACTAAAGCGTCAGAATGCTCATAATCTGTTCTTAAAACAGAGCTATCACGCTTTGCAGGTAACACGGGCAGCTTAGATAAAAATACTGAGAGGGTATTATCCATAACTGCCGCCAAGTCTTGTAAGGTAAAAGAGTTAGACGCGCTAGAGGTGCTAGGCGTCGCTTGAGCGGGCGCAATTGGTTGTGACACTTGGAGAGAGGTCAACGGGCTAACCTCATTACCTTCTGTCTGAGAATCATCTTGGGCCACATTTTTAAGTGCAACAATATGGTCTTTAAAGTGTATAGACATATCAATACAAGTGGGACACATTTTGAGAGGGGGTTCCACCATGGCTTCTAAACACATTGAACAAGGATTTTCCTTGGTGTCAGACATGTTTAACAGAATAGTAGTAAGACAAACAGGCTTAGAAATCACTTTAATCAAGCAAAAAACACAATTTATGCTTACCTGATAAATTTATTTCTCTGGTGGTGTATCCAGTCCACGGATCATCCATTACTTGTGGGATATTCTCATTCCCAACAGGAAGTTGCACGAGGACACCCACAGCAGAGCTGTAATATAGCTCCTCCCCTAACTGTCATAGCCAGTCATTCGACCGAAAACAAGCCGAGAAAGGAGGAACCATAGGGTGTATTGGTTACTGTAGTTTAAATTTAAAAATTACCTGCCTTAAAATGACAGGGCGGGCCGTGGACTGGATACACCACAAGAGAAAGAAATTTATCAGGTAAGCATAAATTGTGTTTTCTCTTGTAAGGTGTATCCAGTCCACGGATCATCCATTACTTGTGGGATACCAATACCAAAGCTAAAGTACATGGATGAAGGGAGGGACAAGGCAGGAACTTAAATGGAAGGAACCACTGCCTGTAAAACCTTTCTCCCAAATATAGCCTCCGAAGAAGCAAAAGTATCAAATTTGTTAAATTTTGAAAAAGTATGAAGCGAAGACCAAGTCGCCGCCTTGCAAATCTGTTCAACAGAAGCCTCATTTTTAAAGGCCCAAGTGGAAGCCACAGCTCTAGTGGAATGAGCTGTAAACCTTTCAGGAGGCTGCTGTCCAGCAGTCTCATAGGCTAAGCGGATTAAGCTTCTTAGCCAAAAAGAAAAAGAGGTTGCCGAAGCCTTTTGACCTCTCCTCTGTCCAGAGTAGACAACAAACAAAGCAGATGTTTGACGAAAATCTTTAGTAGCTTGTAAGTAAAACTTTAAAGCACGGACCACGTCCAGATTGTGTAACACAAGGATGGAACCACAATCTCTTGATTGATATTCTTATTAGATACCACCTTAGGTAAGAACCCAGGTTTGGTACGCAGGACTACCTTATCCGTATGAAAAATCAGATAAGGAGAATCACATTGTAAGGAAGATAGCTCAGAGACTCTACGAGCAGAGGAAATAGCTACCAAAAAAAAAAAAAAGAACTTTCCAAGATAAAAGTTTGATATCTATGGAATGAAGAGGTTCAAACGGAACTCCTTGAAGAACCTTAAGAACCAAGTTTAAGCTCCATGGTGGAGCAACAGGTTTAAACACAGGCTTGATTCAAACTAAAGCCTGACAAAATGCCTGAACGTCTGGAACATCTGCCAGACGCTAGTGCAAAAGAATAGACAGAGCAAAAATCTGTCCCTTTAAGAAACTAGCTGACAATCCTTTTTCCAAACCTTCTTGGAGAAAAGATAAAATCCTAGGAATCCTGACCTTACTCCATGAGTAACCCTTGGATTCACACCAATAAAGATATCTACGCCATACCTTATGGTAAATTTTCCTGGTGACAGGCTTTCGTGCCTGTATTAAGGTATCAATAACTGACTTGGAGAAGCCACGCTTTGATAAAATCAAGTGTTCAATCTCCAGGCAGTCAGCCTCAGAGAAATTAGATTTGGTTGGATGAAAGGACCCTGAAGTAGAAGGTCCTGTCTCAGAGGCAGAGACCATGGTGGAAAGGATGACATGTCCACTAGATCTGCATACCAGGTCCTGCGTGGCCACGCAGGTGCTATCAGAATCACTGATGCTCTCTCCCTGCTTGATCTTGGCAATCAGTCGAGGGAGCAGAGGAAACGGTGGAAACACATAAGCCAGGTTGAAAGACCAGGGCGCTGCTAGAGTATCCATCAGTGTCGCCTTGGGATCCCTGGACCTGGATCCGTAACGCGGAAGCTTGGCGTTCTGGTGAGACTCCATGAGATCCAGTTCTGGTTTGCCCCAACGGAGAATCAGTTGTGCAAATACCTCCGGATGGAGTTCCCACTCTCCCGGATGAAAAGTCTGACGACTTAGAAAATCCGCTTCCCAGTGCTCTACACCTGGGATATGGATAGCTGATAGGTGGCAAGAGTGAATCTATGCCCAGTGAATTATTTTTGAAACTTCTAACATCTCTAGGGAACTTCTTGTTCCCCCTCGATGGTTGATGTAAGCTACAGTCGTGATGTTGACCGACTGAAAACTGATGTACCTCAGAGTTGCTAACTGAGGCCAAACCTGAAGAGCCTTGAATATCGCTCTTAGTTCCAGAATATTTATTGGAAGGAGAGAATCCTCCTGAGTCCACGATCCCTGAGCCTTCAGGGAGTTCTAGACTGCACCCCAACCTAGAAGGCTGGCATTTGTTGTTACAATAGTCCAATCTGGCCTGCGAAGGTCATACCTTTGGACAGATGGACCCGAGATAGCCACCAGGGAAGAGGATCCCTGGTCTCTTGGTCCAGATTCAGTTGAGGGGCCAAATCTGTGTAATCCCCGCTCCACTGACTGAGCCTGCATAGTTGCAGCGGTCTGAGATGTAAGCGTGCAAACGGCACTATGTCCATTGCCGCTACCATTAAGCCGATTACTTCTATACACTGAGCCACCAAAGGGCACGGAATGGAATGAAGAACCCGACAGGAATTTAGCTTTAATAACCTGGACTCCGTCAATGTAAATTTTCATTTCTACAGAATCTATCAGAGTCCCTAGAAAGGAAACTCTTGTGAGTGGGGATAGAGAACACTTTTCCTCGTTCACTTTCCACCCATGCGACCTCAGAAATGCCAGTACTACGTCCGTATGAGACTTGGCAATTTGGAAGTTTGACGCCTGTATCAGGATGACGTCTAAATAAGGGGCTACTGCTATGCCCCGCGGCCTTAGGACCGACAAAAGCGACCCTAGAACCTTGGTAAAGATTCTTGGGGCTGTAGCTAATCCAAAGGGAAGAGCTACAACTGGTAATGTCTGTCTTGAAAGGCAAACCTGAGAAACCGATGATGATCTTTGTGTATCGGAATGTGAAGATAAGCATCCTTTAGATCCACTGTAGTCATATATTGACCCTCCTGGATCAGTGGTAGGATGGTACGAATAGTTTCCATCATGAACGACGGAACTTGTTTAAGATCTTTAGATCCAAAATCGGTCTGAAGGTTCCCTCTTTTTTGGGAACCACAAACAGATTTGAGTAAAAACCCTGTTCCTGTTCCTCCTTTGGAACTGGATGGATCACTCCCATAACTAGGAGGTCTCGTACACAGTGTAAGAATGCCTCTCTCTTTATCTGGTTTGCAGATAATTGTGAAAGGTGAAATCTCCCTTTTGGGGGGGAAGCTTTGAAGTCCAGAAGATATCCCTGGGATATAATTTCCAACGCCCAGGGATCCTGAACATCTCTTGCCCACGCCTGGGCGAAGAGTGAAAGTCTGCCCCCTACTAGATCCGTTACCGGATAGGGGGTCGTTCCTTCATGCTGTCTTAGAGGCAGCAGCAGGCTTTTTGACCTGCTTACCTTTTTTCCAGGTCTGGTTTGGTCTCCAGACCGTCTTGGATTGAGCAAAAGTTCCCTCTTGTTTATTATTAGAGGAAGTTGATGCCGCACCTGCCTTGAAGTTTCGAAAGGCACGAAAATTAGACTGTCCTAGATTTGGACCTGTCCTGAGGAAGGGCACGACCCTTTCCTCCCGTGATATCAGCAATAATCTCCTTCAAACCAGGCCCGAATAGGGTCTGCCCCTTGAAGGGAATGTTAAGTAGCTTAGATTTTAAAGTCACGTCAGCTGACCATGATTTAAGCCATAGCGCTCTGCGCGCCTGTATAGCAAAACCAGAATTCTTAGCCGTTAGTTTATTCAAATGAACAATGGCATCAGAAATAAAATAATTGGCTAGCTTAAGTGCTCTAAGTTTGCCAAGTATGTCATCCAATGGAGTCTCTACCTGTAAAGCCTCTTCCAGAGACTCAAACCAGTATGCCGCAGCAGCAGTGACAGGGGCAATGCATGCAATGGGCTGTAGGATAAAACCTTGTTGAATAAATATTTTCTTAAGGTAAACTTCTAATTTTTTATCCATTGGATCTAAAAAAGCACAACTGTCCTCGACAGGGATAGTAGTACGCTTTGCTAGAGTAGAAACTGCTCCCTCCACCTTAGGGACTGTCTGCCATAAGTCCCGTGTGGTGGCGTCTATTGGAAAACATTTTTCTAAAAATAGGAGGGGAAGAGAACGGCACACCTGGTCTATCCCATTCCTTATTAATAATTTCTGTAAACCTTTTAAGTATTGGAAAAACATCAGTACACACCAGCACTGCAAAGCATTTATCCAGTCTACAAAATTTCTCTGGCACTGCAATGGTATCACAGTCATTCAGAGCAGCTAAAACCTCCCTTAGTAACACGCGGAGGTGTTCAAGCTTAAATTTAAATGTAGAAATATTAGAATCAGGTATCTTTCCTGAGTCATTAACATCACCCACTGACTGAAGCTCTCCTTCCTCAGCTTCTGCATATTGTGAGGCAGTATCAGACATGGTTCTTAAAGCGTCAGTATGCTCTGCATTTTGTCTCACCCCAGAGCTATCTCGCTAACCTCTAAGTTCAGGTAGTCTGGCTAATACAGCTGAAAGTGTATTATCCATGACTGCCGCCATGTCTTGTAAAGTAAACGCTATGGGCGCCCTAGATGTACTTGGCGCCATTTGAGCGTGAGTCCCTTGGGCGGGAGTCAAAGGGTCTGACATGTGGGGAGAGTTAGTCGGCATAACTTTCCCCTCGTCAGATTCCTCTGGTGATAATTTTTTTTAAAAACAGAATATGATCTTTATTGCATAAAATGAAATCAGTACATTTGGTACACATTCTAAGAGGGGGTTCCACCATGGCTTTTAAACATAATGAACAAGGAGATTCTTCTCTGTCAGACATGTTTATACAAACTAGCAATGAGACTAGCAAGCTTGGAAAACACTTTAAATCAAGTTAACAAGCAAATATAAAAAAACGGTACTGTGCCTTTAAGAGAAACAAATTTTGTCAGAATTTGAAAAACAGTGAAAAAAAGGAGTAAATCAAACGAATTTTTTACAGTGTATGTAATGGGCTAGCAGAGCATTGCATCCACTTGCAAACGGATGATTAACCCCTTAGTTCAAAAAACGGATAAAAAAACGAAATAGACGTTTTTTTACAGTCACAACCAACTGCCACAGCAAGCTGTGGTCCTACCTTCCCCAATAAACGACTTTGGAAAGCCTTTGAGCCCTTTAGAGATGTTCTATAGCATACAGGGGACTCCTGAGGGAAGCTGGATGTCACAGTTTGTAATTTTAACTGCACCAACTGTAACTTTTATACTATAACAGTGGAAAGCCTCAGTAAAACTGTTTCTAGTCAAAATTTAAGCCAGCCATGTGGAAAAAACTAGGCCCCAATAAAGTTTTATCACCAAAGCATATATAAAAACGATTAAACATGCCAGCAAACGTTTTATATTGCAATATCATAAGGGTATTACCCCTGGGAGTAAGCATGATACCAGTCGTTATTAAATCACTGTATTCAGGCTTAACTTACATTAATCCGGTATCAGCAGCATTTTCTAGTGTTTTCCATCTCTAGAAAAAATTATAACTGCACATACCTGATAGCAGAATAAACTGCACGCCATTCTCTCGCTGAAGTTACCTCATCTGTGTAATCCCCTCAGACATATGTGAGAACAGCAATGGATCTTAGTTACAACCTGCTAAGATCATAGAAACCTTAGGCAGATTCTTCTTCTATTTACTGCCTGAGATAAAATAGCACAACTCCGGTACTATTTAAAAATAACAAACTTTTGATTGAAGAAAATAAACTATATTTAACCTTTCTCTCCTACAACATCCTAGCTTGTTGAGAGTTGCAAGAGAATGACTGGCTATGACAGTTAGGGGAGGAGCTATATTACAGCTCTGCTGTGGGTGTCCTCTTGCAACTTCCTGTTGGGAATGAGAATATCCCACAAGTAATGGATGATCCGTGGACTGGATACACCTTACAAGAGAAACACACTTTGCAAAAAAACGTTACTGTGCCTTTAAGAAATAAAAAAGGCACACAATTTTCCAAAACAGTGAAAAATGCACCAAACTTTTTGAAATTTTCACAGTGTGTACCTAAAGCATTGGTAAGATTGCACAACTAGCAAGAAAAACGAATAACCCCTTGATGCCCAAACCGGATCAATAGTAAGCTAACAGACCAGTTAAAACAACTTTAGCACCTTGCCACAGCTCTGCTGTGGCCCTACCTTCCCTTAGGAGTCAGTTTTATGGGGAAAAAGCTTCTTATGGGTCCTCAAACTGTAGCAGGAGCCTCCATGTGAACACAGTCTGAAGATCTAGTCAATCTAACTGCGCATCTGAGGGGCAAAACTAGGCCCCTCCCACCTTACTCCGGTGCTGTGAGGCCTAAGGAAACACTCCTAAGAGTTATAATATTAGCCATGTGGGTAACAACCCCTGAAAGAAACCCAAAGGGACCTTCAAAGTGTCTCAAAAAACGATATTTATAAGTAAAAACCGTTTGCCATAAAATAGTGTCAACCAGCATAAATTAGCCCTGTTATGTAAGCTTGTAATTCCATACTTAGTCTCTGAATAAAGCTTACCCTTCCCTCATGGGGATCTTATCAGTCTTTTCCAGCATTATCACAGTCTTGTCTAGAAATAAATGACTGAACATACCTTATTGCAGCCTAACCTGCAAACCGTTCCCCCCAAGTTTTCTTGTACTCCTCAGTCCTATGTGGGAACAGCAGTGGATTTTAGTTACAACATGCTAAAATCATCTTCCTCCCTGCAGAAATCTTCATCTCTTTTCTGCTGGAGAGTAAATAGTACACACCGGTACCATTTAAAATAACAAACTTTTGCTTGCAGAACAAAAACGACAAATCTAACACCACACCACATTCACTTTACCACATTCACTTTACCCTTCCGAGAGGGACCCTATTGCTTAGAGCCGGCAAAGAGAATGACTGGGGGGTGGAGCTAGAGGGGGAGCTATATGGACAGCTCTGCTGTGTGCTCTCTTTGCCACTTCCTGTTAGGAAGGAGAATATCCCACAAGTAAAGGATGAATGCGTGGACTGGATACACCTTACAAGAGAAAACTAACTTCATAAACCAAAGCTACATATTTCAATGTGAAACGCTCCTCAGATATAAAGCTTACGTTTTATGCAGCTTCCAGTCCTTGTAATGGCGATATGTTAAACCGTAACTACTGCACTCTTGTGTAATATCGCCTCATGTATTAGCACAGCGCTCACCTTTATTAGCTGCCTCATCAGATTCCTTATACATTCCAAGAAAGAAGTACGTACACGCCAGATCCACCCACACATCAGGGTTACAGCCGTCTTGTTGGCTCAGGGACCTGAACACCTAAACAATGGCGGCACAATATAGTATTAACATGGTGTGTGCGTCTTTAGTTTTAGACATAGGCCGTGAAAACAACACTGTAAAATGTTTAACGGTGCAATATTTTCATTATTTATTTTGTCCCTTTTTATGTAATTTAGCTCTGAAAATTAAGCAATTTCTAACCCTCAAATTCATTAGCTAGTTGCATGCACTAAATTCCATTTACACATTGAAGGGGCAGTCTAGTCAAAAAATTTAATTTTATGATTCAGATAGGGCATGTAATTTGAAACAACTTTCCAATTTACTTTTATCATCAAATTTGCTTTGTTCTCTTGGTTTTCTTTGTTGAAAGCTAAACATAGGTAGGCTCATATGCGAATTTCTAAGCCATTGAAGGACGACTCTTATCTCATTTTGCATTTTAACAGTTTCACAGCTAGAGGACGCTAGTTTATGTGTGTCATATAGATAACATTGTGCTCAAGCCTGTGCAGTTATTTATGAGTCAGCAGTGATTGGCTAAAATGCAAGTCTGTCAAAAGAAAGAAAATAAGGTGGCAGTCTGCAGAGGCTTAGATACAAGGTAATCACAGAGGTAAAAAGTGTATTAATATAACGGAGATAAGGGAGCAGTCTGCAGAGGCTTAGATACAAGGTAATCACAGAGGTAAAAACATAATTTATGCTTACCTGATTAATTTATTTCTCTTGTGGTATATCCAGTCCACGGATCATCCATTACTTGTGGGATATTCTCATTCCCAACAGGAAGTTGCAAGAGGAAACCCACAGCAGAGCTGTCTATATAGCTCCTCCCCTAACTGCCATATCCAGTCATTCGACCGAAAACAAGCAGAGAAAGGAGAAACCATAGGGTGCAGTGGTGACTGTGGTTTAAAGTTAAAAAATACCTGCCTTAAAATGACAGGGCGGGCCGTGGACTGGATACACCACAAGAGAAATAAATTTATCAGGTAAGCATAAATTATGTTTTCTCTTGTAAGGTGTATCCAGTCCACGGATCATCCATTACTTGTGGGATACCAATACCAAAGCTAAAGTACACGGATGAAGGGAGGGACAAGGCAGGTACTTGGAAGGCACCACTGCCTGTAAGACCTTTCTCCCAAAAATAGCCTCAGAGGAAGCAAAAGTATTGAATTTGTAGAATTTAGAAAAAGTATGAAGCGAAGACCAAGTCGCCGCCTTACAAATCTGTTCAACAGAGGCCTCATTTTTAAAAGCCCATGTGGAAGCTACCGCTCTAGTGGAATGAGCTGTAATTATTTCAGGAGGCTGCTGGCCAGCAGTCTCATAAGCTAAGCGTATTATACTTCTTAGCCAAAAAGATAGAGAAGTTGCCGAAGCCTTTTGGCCTCTCCTCTGTCCAGAGTAGACAACAAACAAAGCAGATGTTTGACGAAAATCCTTCGTAGCTTGTAAATAAAACTTTAAAGCACGAACCACATCAAGATTGTATAAAAGACGTTCCTTCTTTGAGGAAGGGTTAGGACATAATGAAGGAACAACAATCTCCTGATTGATGTTCTTATTATATACTACCTACAGGTTTGGTACGCAAAACTACCTTATCTGCATGGAAAATCAGATAAGGGGAATCACACTGTAAAGCAGATAACTCCGAAACTCTTCGAGCCGAGGAGATAGCTACTAGAAACAGAACTTTCCAAGATAAAAGTTTAATATCTATGGAATGCAGAGGTTCAAACGGAACCCCTTGAAGAACCTTAAGAACTAAATTTAAACTCCATGGCGGAGCAACAGGTTTAAACACAGGCTTAATTCTAACTAAAGCCTGACAAAACACCTGAACGTCTGGAACCTCAGCCAGACGTTTGTGCAAAAGAATAGACAGAGCAGAAATCTGTCCCTTTAAGGAACTAGCAGACAATCCTTTCTCCAATCCCTCCTGGAGAAAATATAAAATTCTGGGAATCCTGACTTTACTCCATGAGTAACCCTTGGATTCACACCAATGAAGATATTTACACCATATCTTATGATAGATTTTCCTGGTGACAGGCTTTCGAGCCTGAATTAAGGCATCAATGACCGACTCGGAAAAATCACGCTTTGATAGAATCAAGCGTTCAATCTCCAAGCAGTAAGATGCAGAGAAATTAGATTTGGATGTTTGAAAGGACCTTGAAGTAGAAGGTCCTGTCTCAGCAGCAGAGTCCATGGTGAAAAGGATGACATGTCCACCAGATCTGCATACCAAGTCCTGCGTGGCCACGCAGGAGCTATCAAAATCACTGAAGCTCTCTCCTGCTTGATCTTGGAAATCAGACGAGGGAGCAGAGGAAACGGTGGAAACACATAAGCCAGGCTGAAGGACCAGGGCGCTGCTAGAGCATCTATCAGCGCTGCCTTGGGATCCCTGGACCTGGACCAGTAACAAGGAAGCTTGGCGTTCTGAGGAGACGCCATGAGATCCAGTTCTGGTTTGCCCCATTGTTGAATCAACTGGGAAAATACCTCCAGATGGAGTTCCCACTACTCCGGATGAAAAGTCTGCCGACTTAAAAAATCCGCCTCCCAGTTCTCTACTCCTGGGATATGGATAGCTGAGAGATGGTAAGAGAGAACCTCTGCCCATAGAATTATCTTTGAAACCTCCAACAATCGCCAGGGGGCTCTTTGTACCCCCCTGATGGTTGACATAGGCTACAGTCGTGATATTGTCTGACTGAAATCTGATGAACCTGACCGCAGCTAGCTGAGGCCAAGCCTGAAGAGCATTGAATATCGCTCTTAGTTCCAGAATGTTTATCGGAAGGAGGGCTTCCTCCTGAGTCCACGAACCCTGAGCCTTCAGGGAGTTCCAGACTGCGCCCCAGCCCAGAAGGCTGGCATCTGTCGTCACTATAGTCCATTCTGGCCTGCGGAAGCTCATTCCCCTGGACAGATGGACCCGAGATAGCCACCAGAGAAGAGAATCTCTGGTCTCTTGATCCAGATTTAGCAGAGGGGACAAATCTGTGTAATCCCCATTCCACTGATTGAGCATGCAAAGTTGCAGTGGTCTGAGATGTAGGCGGGCAAACGGAACTATGTCCATTGCCGCTACCATTAAGCCGATTACTTCCATACACTGAGCCACTGACGGCTGAGAAGTGGAATAAAGAGCACGGCAGGAAGTTAGAAGCTTTGACAACCTGACCTCTGTCAGAAAAATCTTCATTTCTACTGAATCTATGAGAGTTCCTAGGAAGGAAACTCTTGTGAGAGGGGAGAGAGAACTCTTTTCTTCGTTCACCTTCCACCCGTGAGACCTCAGAAAGGCCAGAACAATGTCCGTATGGGACTTGGCGATTTGAAAAGTCGACGTCTGTATCAGAATGTCGTCTAGGTAAGGGGCCACCGCTATGCCCCGTGGCCTTAGAACCGCCAGTAGGGACCCTAGAACCTTTGTAAAGATTCTTTGTGCCGTGGCTCACCCGAAGGGAAGAGCCACAAACTGGTAATGCCTGTCTAGGAAGGCAAACCTGAGAAACCGATGATGATCTCTGTGTATCGGAATGTGGAGATAAGCATCCTTTAAGTCCACGGTAGTCATATATTGACCCTCCTGGATCAAAAGGTAGGATGGTTCGAAAAGTCTCCATCTTGAAGGATGGGACCCTGAGAAATTTGTTTAGGATCTTGAGATCCAAGATTGGTCTGAAAGTTCCCTCTTTTTTGGGAACTATAAACAGATTTGAATAGAATCCTTGCCCCTGTTCCTCCCTTGGAACTGGGTGGATCACTCCCATGACCAGAAGGTCTTGAACACAACGTAAGAATGCCTCTCTCTTTATCTGGTTTGCAGATAATTGTAAGAGATGAAATCTCCCTTTTGGAATCCAGAAGATATCCCTGGGAAACAATCTCCAGAGCCCAGGGATCCTGGACATCTCTTGCCCAAGCCTAGGCGAAGAGAGAAAGTCTGCCCCAACTAGATACGGTCCCGGATCGGGGGCTACTCCTTCATGCTGTCTTAGAGGCAGCATCAGGTTTTTTGGCCTGCTTTCCCTTGCTCCAAGCCTGGTTAGGTCTCCAGACTGGCTTGGACTGGGCAAAATTTCCTTCTTGTTTTGTAGTAGAGGAAGTTGAAGCTGCGCCACTCTTGAAGTTCCGAAAGGAACGAAAATTAGTCTGTTTGGTCCTTAACTTGTTGGACCTATCCTGGGGAAGGGCGTGGCCTTTCCCTCCAGTAATATCAGCAATGATCTCCTTCAGTTCAGGCCCGAAAAAGGGTCTGCCCTTTGAAGGGAATGTTGAGAAGCTTAGACTTTGAAGAAACGTCAGCTGACCAGGATTTAAGCCATAGCGCCCTACGCGCCTGAATGGCAAAACCTGAATTCTTAGCCGTTAGCTTGGTTAAATGAAAAACGGCGTCAGAAATAAATGAATTGGCTAACTTAAGAGCTTTAAGCCTGTCTAGGATATCATCCAATGGGGTCTCCACCTGCAGAGCCTCTTCAAGAGACTCAAACCAGAAAGCCACTGCCGCAGTGACTGGGGCAATGCATGCAAGAGGCTGGAGAATAAAGCCTTCTTGTATAAAGATTTTCTTAAGGAAACCCTCTAATTTTTTATCCATTGGATCTAGGAAAGCACAACTGTCCTTGACGGGGATAGTTGTACGCTTAGCTAGGGTAGATACTGCTCCCTCCACCTTAGGGACCGTCTGCCACGAGTCCCGTGTAGCGACATCTATGGGAAACATCTTTTTAAACGCAGGAGGGGGAGAGAACGGTACATGTGGTCTATCCCATTCCCTCGTAATAATTTCTGAAAACCTCTTAGGGATTGGAAAAACATCAGTGTAAACAGGCACTGCAAACTATTTGTCCATTTTACACAATTTCGCTGGGACTACAATGGTGTCACAGTCATCCAGAGTTGCTAAAACCTCCCTGAGCAACAAACGGAGGTGTTCAAGCTTAAATTTAAATGCTGTCATTTCAGAGTCAGACTGGAGTAACACCTTCCCTGAATCAGAAATGTCACCCACAGATAGAAGCTCTCCTGCTTCGGCTTCTGTACATTGTGAGGGTATATCAGACATAGCTACTAAAGCGTCAGAAAGCTCTGTATTTGTTCTAGCCCCAGAGCTGTCTCGCTTTCCTTGTAACCCTGGCAGTTTGGACAATACCTCTGTGAGGGTATGATTCATAACTGCCGCCATGTCTTGTAAGGTAGACGCATTGGACGCGCCAGATGTACTTGGCGTCACTTGCGCGGGAGATATAGGTTCTGACACATTGGGAGAGCTAGGTGGTTTGACCTCCCTTTTGTCAGTCTGAGAAACCTCTGGTGATAAATCCTTATAACCCATAATATGGTCTTTATAACTTATAGAAAGGTCAGTGCATTTGGCACACATTCTAAGAGGGGGTTCCACAATGGCTTCTAAACATAATGAACAAGGAGTTTCCTCTATGTCAGACATGTTTAACAGACTAGTAATGAGACCAGCAAGCTTGGAAAACACTTTAATAAATGTGAAAAAGCAATTAAATAAAAACGGTACTGTGCCTTTAAGAGAAAAAAACTACCTCAAACTGCAAAACAGTGATAAAAAGTAGTAAACTCTACGAATTTTTTACAGTGTGTATAAGAGACTAAAGCAGCATTGCACCCACTTGCAAATGGATGATTAACCCCTTAGGCCCCAAAACGGATTAGAAAACGGAAAAAACGTTAACAAACAGTCAAACACACTTCCACAGCTCTGCTGTGGCCCTACCTGCCCTTAAACACGTTTTTGCAGGAAAAACACCCTCTATAGTGGTCCTAGATGCCAGAGGACATCCTTTAGGGAAGTTGGATGTCTCAGTCTGAATATCAACTGCGCATAAAGTGCGCAAAAATAGGCCCCTCCCACCATGCACTGAATGTCAGAGGGCCTTAAAAAAAGTACTCCTAGGAGTGATCTAACAAGCCATGTGGAAAACTAGGCCCCAAATAAAGATTTATCACCCTCAGAGAAAAAACGTTTTTACTATAAAACATGCAAACGTTTTTACACTAAGTAATATGAGTATTAATATGAATATTACCCTTTTTTGCAAGCCTGATCCCAGTCGTTGTTAAATCACTGTATCAGGCTTACCTCAAATATACCAGGCACTGTCAGCATTTTCTAGACCTTATCATCTCTCTAGAAAAAAATATACTGAACATACCTCAAAGCAGGTAATCTGCAGACCGTCCCCCCAACTGAAGTTTTCTTTCCATACTCTTCAGTTATGTGTGAGAACAGCAATGGACCTTAGTTACAAACCGCTAAGATCATCAAACCTCCAGGCAGAATTCTAATTCCAATTTCTGCCTGAGAGTAAAACAGTACAACGCCGGTACCATTTAAAAATAACAAACTTTTGATTGAAGGTAAAAACTACACTAAGTCACCACATCTCTCTTGATACTTCCTTTCTTGTCGAGAGCTGCAAGAGAATGACTGGGGTGGCAGTTAGGGGAGGAGCTATATAGACAGCTCTGCTGTGGGTGTCCTCTTGCAGCTTCCTGTTGGGAAGGAGAATATCCCACAAGTAATGGATGAATCCGTGGACTGGATACACCTTTACAAGAGAAAGTATATTAATATAACTGAGATAAGGAGCAGTCTGCAGAGGCTTAGATACAGTGTAATCACAGAGGTAAAAAGTATATTAATATAACTGAGATAAGGAGCAGTCAGCAGAGGCTTAGATACAAGATAATCACAGAGGTAAAAAGTATATTAATATAACTGAGATAAGGAGCAGTCTGCAGAGGTTTAGATACAAGGTAATCACAGAGATAAAAAGTATATTAATATAACTGAGATAATGGGCAGTCTGCAGAGGCTTAGATACAGGGTAATCACAGAGGTAAAAAGTATATTAATATAACTGAGATAATGGGCAGCCTGCAGAGGCTTAGATACAGGGTAATCACAGAGGTAAAAAGTATATTAATATAACCGTGTTGGTTATGCAAAACTGGGGAATGGGTAATAAAGGGATTAGCCATCTTTTTAAACAATAACAATTCAAGAGTAGATGGTCCCGTTAACCCTTTCTGGTTACTGTAACTGACATCACACATTTCAGCTTCAGAAATTGTCCGACACATTTACCTCTAAAGACCTTTTGTAATCTCCCAGATGAAAGGAACAGTATCCAATCCACAGGTCTGTGTCCTCTTCACTTTCCCCAACCTGGCGTTTAAACTATCAGCAGATATAAAGAGAATTAAGATCACTTGAATCACCTGCCGCTTATACAAGAAACAGGAGTTTTATACCAAAACAAACTTAGATGTTAACACAAAAGTGATTTAATCAAATGAATGCTGATGAGTAACTTATTCCTGGCTTGCTCACCTCTAGCAGGGTCAGCGCACCTGTGAAGTCACGAGACGCCAACAGCTCATCTAGTTTGGGAACTTTCTTCCCTTTCTGCTTGCGCTTCCCCACCTGCTGTAGATCACTGCCTACGGCAGGTTTGGCTCTTGAAAGCATCTGAAAGACAAAAGATGTGGATCAGTATAGGTCAGAGCAGTGGTTCCCAAAGTGGGTGGTACTGCCCCCTGGGGGGGCTAGCATTACTGAAGGGGGCACTGATAGGCATGAGAGATGGACGGGTCCTGGGAATAACAAAGGGGCACTAGTAGGTCAGGAGTGGGTGCCGTCACGCTCAATGATCATAGTTAGTCTAGAGGTCTAAAGCGAAACAACTTTCCTGCTCTGACACCGATAGATTGCAGCCATGTGTATGGAAAGATCACATTCTTTATTTAGCAGTGCTGTACAGGTCTGAATTATTGTGTAGTAACAGGAAACATAGCAAAAGACCTGTTGTGCACAGTCATCTGACACCAAGCAAATAAACCAACTGCAGATGTCTACTCCTAAGTCCCATAAAACCAGTATCCCTTCACCAGGCTTATCTCATAAACATGTTTTTCTAGTGAAGAATCTCTCTAACTATAAAGAGCTTGTATTACAAATACCAACATAACACAATTTGAATCAATAAAGCTACAAATGTAATTGAAAATTTGAATAAAATAATATTTATGCTTACCTGATAAATTTATTTTTTTCCCGGGCATGGAGAGTCTGCAACGTCACTCCAATTACTAGTGGGATATTCAACTCCTGGCCAGCAGGAGGAGGCAAAGAGCCCCCCAGCATAGCTGTTAGGTGTAACTGCCTTACCCATAACATCCAGTCATTCAGCCAAAGGAAAATGGAAAAAGAAGAAACACAAAAGGTGAAAAAGGTGCTTGAGGTTTACTCAAAAAAAAAACTGCCGAATTATAATTAAGAGATGGCGGGGTCGTGGACTCTCCATGCCGAAAAGAAAGAAATTTATCAGGTAAGTATAAATGTTGTTTTCTTTCCTAAGACATGGAGAGTCCACAACGTCATTCCAATTACTAGTAGAAACCAACACCCAAGCTAGAGGACACGGAATAAACAGGGAGGGAGAACAAGGCAGGAGGACCTAAATAGAAGGCACCACCGCTTGAAGAACCTTTCTCCCAAAAGAAGCCTCAGCCGAGGCAAAAGTATCAAATTTGTAGAATTTGAAAAAAGTATGCAGAGAGGATTAAGTAGCCGCTTTACAAATCTGATCCACAGAAGCTTCATTTTTGAAAGCTCAATACGAGGATACAGCCCTATTGGAATGAAACGTAATTCTCTCAGGAGGCTGCTGTCCAGCAGTCTCATAAGCCAAATTAATCAAATTTCTCAACCAGAGAGACAGAGAACTAGAAGCGGCCTTCTGACCCTTACGTTTTCCAGAGAAAAAAACAAACAGGGCAGAAGATTGACGAAAATCTTTAGTAGCTGTAGTTAAAACTTTACAGCACGCACAACATCCAAGTTACGCAAAAGAAGTTCCTTATGAGAAGAAGGATTAGGACACAAAGAAGGAACAACAATTTCCTGATTAATGTTTCGATTCGACACCACCTTAGGGAGAAACCCTAATTTAGTACAAAGGACCGCCTTTTCTGCATGAAAAAAGGAAATTTATGCTTACTTGATAAATGTATTTCTTTTACGATATGACAAGTCCACGGATTTCATCCTTACTTGTGGGATTTATCCTCCTGCTAACAGGAAGTGTCAAAGAGCACCACAGCAGAGCTGTATATATAGCTCCTCCCTTCCCTCCCAACCCAGTCATTCGACCGAAGTTGGGAAGAGAAAGGAAAAGCCAAAGGTGCAGAGATGACTAAAGTTTAATAAAAAATAAAAAATATACCTGTCTTAAAAATGACAGGGTGGGCCGTGGACTCGTCATATCGTAAAATAAATAAATTTATCAGGTAAGCATAAATTTCCTTTTCTTTTACAAAGATATGATGAGTCCACGGATTTCATCCTTACTTGTGGGATACCAATACCAAAGCTATAAGACACGGATGAAAGGGAGGGACAAGACAGGAACCTAAACGGAAGGTACCACTGCTTGAAGAACCTTTCTCCCAAAAACAGCCTCAGACGAAGCAAAAGTATCAAATTTGGAAAATTTGGAAAAAGTATGAAGAGACGACCAAGTCGCAGCCTTGCAAATCTGTTCTACAGAAGCATTGTTTTTAAATGCCCATGCGGAAGCCACAGCCCTAGTAGAATGAGCCGTAATTCTTTCAGGAGGCTGCTGTCCAGCAATCTCATATGCCAGGCGGATGATACTCTTCAGCCAAAAAGAAAGAGAGGTAGCCGTAGCTTTCTGACCCCTACGCTTTCCAGAAAAAACAATGAATAATGAAGATGATTGACAGAAATCCTTAGTCGCCTGCAAGTAAAACTTCAAGGCACGGACCACGTCCAAGTTATGCAACAGACGCTCCTTCTTAGAAGAAGGATTAGGACATAAAGAAGGAACAACTATTTCCTGATAAATATTCTTATTTGAAACAACCTTAGGAAGGAACCTAGGTTTGGTACGTAAAACCACCTTATCAGAATGAAAGATAAGATAAGGCGAGTCACATTGTAGTGCTGAAAGCTCAGAAACTCTACGAGCAGAAGAAATAGCAACCAAAAACAAAACTTTCCAAGATAACCACTTAATATCTATGGAATGCATGGGTTCAAACGGAACCCCTTGAAGAACACTAAGAACTAAATTCAAACTCCAGGGTGGAGCAATTGGTCTAAACCAAGGCTTAATTCTGGTTAGAGCCTGACAAAAAGACTGAACGTCTGGAACATCTGTCAAACGTTTGTGTAGCAAAATTGACAAAGCAGAAATGTGTCCCTTTAAGGGACTCGCTAATAACCCTTTCTCCAATCTTTTTTGGAGAAAAGACAGAATCCTGGGAATCCTAACCTTACTCCATGAGTAGCCTTTGGATTCACACCAAAAAAGATATTTACACCATATCTTATGATAGATCTTTCTAGTGACAGGCTTACGAGCCTGAATCAACGTATCAATGACCGCATCAGAGAATCCCCGCTTAGATAAAATCAAGCGTTCAATCTCCAAGCAGACAGCTGCAGAGAAATTAGATTTGGATGTTGGAAAGGACCTTGAATGAGAAGGTCCTGTCTCACTGGGAGTTTCCACGGAGGCAGAGAGGACATGTCCACTAGATCTGCATACCAAGTCCTGCGTGGCCACGTAGGCGCGATTAAAATTACTGAAGCTCTCTCTCCTGTTTGATCCCAGCAATCACCCGGGGAAGGAGGAAACAGTGGAAACACATAAGCCAGGTTGAACGACCAAGGCATCTACTAGTTCGGCCTGAGGATCCCTCGACCTGGATCCGTATCTTGGGAGCTTGGCATTCTGTCGGGACGCCATCAGATCCAATTCCGGTTTGCCCCATCATAGAATCAGTAGGTCAAATACCTCCGGATGGAGTTCCCACTCCCCCGGATGAAAAGCCTGTCGGCTTAAATAGTCTGCTTCTCAGTTGTCCACTCCTGGGATGTAGATCGCTGACAGATAACAAGAGTGGGTCTCTGCCCATTGAATTATCTTGGATACTTCTGTCATCGCTAAGGAACTCCTCGTTCCTCCCTGATGATTGATGTAAGCCACAGTCGTGATGTTGTCTGAATGGAATCTGATGAATTTGGCCGAAGCCAACTGAGGCCACGTCTGAAGCGCATTGAATATTGCTCTCAATTCCAGAATATTGATTGGAAGTAGAGACTCCGACTGAGTCCATACACCCTGAGCCTTAAGGGAATTCCAGACTGGACACCCCAGCCGAGTAGACTGGCGTCCGTTGTCACTATCACCCACGAGGGTCTGCGGAAACACGTCCCTTGGGACAGATGATCCGGCGACAACCACCAAAGAAAAGAGTCTCTGGTCTCTTGATCCAGATTTATCGGAGGAGATAAATTTCCATAGTCCCCATTCCACTGTCCGAGCATGCACAGTTGCAGTGGTCTGAGATGAAACCAAGCAAACGGAAAGATGTCCATTGCCGCCACCATCAATCCAATAACCTCCATACACTGAGCCACTGATGGCCGAGGATTGGACTGAAGGGCTCGGCATGTATTTAGAATTTTTGACTTTCTGACCTCTGTCAGAAATATTTTCATGTCTATATAATCTATCAGATTTCCCAAGAAGGGAACCCTTGTCCGAGGAATTAGTGAACTCTTTTCTAGGTTCACCTTCCATCCGTGAGTTCTCAGAAAGGACAACACTGTGTCTGTATGAGATTTCGTCAGATGATAAGTTGAAGCCAGAATCAAATTATCGTCCAGATAAGGCGCCACTGCTATGCCCCGTGCCTTGAGAACCGCCAGAAGGGACCCTAGAACCTTTGTAAAGATCAAGGGAACTGAAAATGTTTGTCCAGGAAGGCAAACCTTAGGAACTGATGATGATCCTTGTGGATAGGAATATGAAGGTATGCATCCTTCAAGTCCACAGTAGTCATATATTGACCCTCCTGGATCATTGGTAAAATTGTTCGGATGGTCTCCATCTTGAAGGATGGAACTCTGAGAAACTCGTTTAGACTCTTGAGGTCTAAAATAGGTCTGAACATTCCCTCTTTTTTGGGAACCGCAAAAAGATTTGAGTAAAATCCCATGTCCCTGTTCTAATCTTGGAACGGGACGAATTACTCCCATAGTAGAGAGGTCTTTTACACAACGTAAAAACGCCTCTCTTTATCTGGTTTACAGACAATCGAGAAAGAAGAAATCTCCCTCTTGGGAGAAAATTTTTGAATTACAGTTGGTCACGATTTCCAGTGCCCAGGGGTCCTGAACATCTCTTACCCAAGCCTGGGTAAAGAAAGAAAGTCTGCCCCCTACTAGATCCGGTCCCGGATCGGGGGCCGTCCCTTCATGCTGTCTTTGTAGCAGCAGCGGGCTTCTTGGGTTGCTTACCCGTGTTCCAAGCCTGGTTGGGTCTCCAGACGGACTTGGCCTGAGCAAAATTCCCTTCCTGCTTTGTGGAGGAAGAGGAAGAAGAGGGTACTCCTTTAAAATTCCGAAAGGAACAAAAATTATTTTGTTTACCCCTCATCTTAACAGACTTATCCTGAGGTAGAGCGTGACCTTTACCTCCAGTAATGTCAAATTATTTCCTTCAACTCAGGCTCGAATAGGGTCTTGCCCTTGAAAAGAATAGCTAAGAGCTTTGATTTAGATGACACATCAGCAGATCACGATTTTAACCATAACGTTCAAAGCGCTAAAATGGCAAATCCTGCATTTTTCGCCGCCAATTTAGCAATTTGAAAGGCGGCATCTGTAATAAAAGAATTAGCTAGCTTGAGAGCCCTAATTCTATCTAAAATGTCCTCTAAAACAGGTCTCAACCTTCAGAGACTCTTCTAGAGCATCAAACCAAAAAGCAGCTGCAGTAGTAACTAGAACAATGCAGGCTGTTGGTTGTAAAAGGAAACCCTGATGAATAAATAATTTCTTTAGAAGACCCTCTAACTTCTTATCCATAGGGTCTTTGAAAGCACAACTGTCCTCAATAGGGATAGTTGTACGCTTAGCCAGGGTAGATACAGCTCCCTCCACCTTAGGGACAGTCTGCAAAGAGTCCTGAATGGTGTCTGATATGGGATACATTTTCTTGAAATTAGGAGGAGGAGAGAACGGCATACCCGGTCTGTCCCATTCCTTCTTTATAATCTCCGAAATTCTTTTAGGAACCGGAAAAACATCAGTGTAAGCGGGTACCTCTAGATATTTGTCCATTTTACACAATTTCTCTGGTGGTACCATAATAGGGTCACAGTCATACAGAGTCGCTAAGACCTCCCGAAGTAACAGGCAGAGGTGTTCTAGCTTAAATTTAAAGGACATGATGTCCGAATCTGTCTGAGGTAACATACTTCCTGGGTCTGAAAGTTCTCCCTCAGACAAAAGTTCCCTGACCCCCAACTCAGAGCCCTGTGAGGGTACATCAGAAATAGCCAACAAAGCATCAGAGGACTCAGTATTCACATTAATCCCTGTCCTACTGCGTTTACCCTGTAACACTGGTAACTTAGATACAACCTCTGTAAGGGTAGTTCACATAACTGCAGCCATATCCTGCAGAGTAAAACAATTAGACGCATTTGAGGAACTCAGCATCGCTTGTGTGGGCGTTAATGGTTGTGACACTTGGGGAGAATTAGATGGCATATCCTGATTCTCTTCAGACTGAGAATCATCCTTAGGCACACTTTCTTTACATAAAATATGCTTTTTACATTGTAAGGCCCTTTCAGTACAAGGGGTACACAAAGTAAGAGGGGGTTCCACAATAACTTCTAAACACATAGAACAAGGAGTTTCCTCAAGTTCAGACATGTTAAACAGACTAGCAATAGCCACAATAGTCGTAAATCACCTCATTTATTGATTCAAAAAAACTTTTAGAAAAAAAGTGTACTGCGCCTTTTAGAAATAAAAACACAACAATTTTTCCCAAACTACACTAAAAACGTTTAAAAACGCTTAACGATTATATATAACAATTCAATTTGACCAAAAATTATTGCACCATATAAGTAAAGGTGAAATTACCCTTTAAGAGACATTTTAATAAAAAAAACAAAATTTATGCTTACCTGATGAATTTATTTCCCTTGTGGTGTTATCCAGTCCACGGATTCATCCATTACTTGTGGGACATTCTCCTTCCCAACAGGAAGCTGCAAGATGATCACCCACAGCAGAGCTGTCTATATAGCTCCTCCCCTAACTGCCACTACCAGTCATTCTACCGAAGACAAGCAAGAGAAAGGAGAAACTATAGGGTGCAGTGGTGACTGTAGTTTAAAAATAAAAAACACCTGCCTTAAAATGACAGGGTGGGCCGTGGACTGGATACACCACAAGAGAAATAAATTTATCAGGTAAGCATAAATTTTGTTTTCTCTTGTAAGGTGTATCCAGTCCACGGAGTCATCCATTACTTGTGGGATACCAATACCAAAGCTATAGGACACGGATGAAGGGAGGGACAAGGCAGGCACTTAAACGGAAGGCACCACTGCCTGTAAGACCTTTCTCCCAAAAATAGCCTCCGAAGAAGCAAAAGCATCAAATTTGTAGCATTTAGAAAAAGTATGAAGCGAAGACCAAGTCGCCGCCTTACAAATCTGTTCAACAGAAGCTTCATTTTTAAAAGCCCATGTGGAAGCCACCGCTCTAGTGGAATGAGCTGTAATTCTTTCAGGAGGCTGCTGGCCAGCAGTCTCATAAACTAAGCGGATTATACTTCTTAACCAAAAAGAAAGAGAAGTTGCTGAAGCCTTTTGGCCTCTCCTCTGTCCAGAGTAGACAACAAACAATGCAGATGTTTGACGAAAATCCTTAGTAGCTTGTAAATAAAACTTTAAAGCACAAACCACGTCAAGATTGTGTAATAGACGTTCCTTCTTTGAAGAAGGATTAGGACACAGTGATGGAACAACAATCTCCTGATTGATATTCTTATTAGATACCACCTTAGGAAGAAACCCAGGTTTGGTACGCAAAACTACCTTATCTGCATGGAAAATCAGATAAGGGGAATCACACTGTAAGGCAGATAACTCTGAAACTCTTCGAGCCGAAGAGATAGCTACCAAAAACAGAACTTTCCAAGATAAAAGCTTGATATCTATGGAGTGCAGAGGTTCAAACGGAACCCCTTGAAGAACTTTAAGAACTAAATTTAAACTCCATGGCGGAGCAACAGGTTTAAACACAGGCTTGATTCTAACTAAAGCCTGACAAAACGCCTGAACGTCTGGAACATCCGCCAGACGCTTGTGCAAAAGAATAGACAGATCAGAAATCTGTCCCTTTAAGGAACTAGCTGACAATCCCTTCTCCAATCCTTCTTGGAGAAAAGATAATATCCTAGGAATCCTGACTTTACTCCATGAGTAACCCTTGGATTCACACCAATGAAGATATTAACACCATATCTTATGATAGATTTTCCAGGTGACAGGCTTTCGAGCCTGAATTAAGGTATCAATGACCGACTCGGAGAAACCACGTTTTGATAAAATCAAGCGTTCAATCTCCAAGCAGTCAGATGCAGAGAAATTAGATTTGGATGGTTGAAAGGACCCTGAAGTAGAAGGTCCTGCCTCAGCGGCAGAGTCCATGGTGGAAGGGATGACATGTCCACCAGATCTGCATACCAAGTCCTGCTTGGCCATGCAGGTGCTATCAAAAATCACCGAAGCTCCCTCCTGCTTGATCTTGGCAATCAGACGAGGGAGCAGAGGAAACGGTGGAAACACATAAGCCAGGTTGAAGGACCAAGGCGCTGCTAGAGCATCTATCAGCGCTGCCTTGGGATCCCTGGACCTGGATCCATAACAAGGAAGCTTGGCGTTCTGACGAGACGCCATGAGATCCAGTTCTGGTTTGCCCCAAAGTTGAATCAACTGTGCAAACACCTTCCGGATGGAGTTCCCACTCCCCCGGATGAAAAGTCTGTTGACTTAGAAAATCCGCCTCCCAGTTCTCTACTCCTGGGATATTGATAGCCGATAGATGGCAAGAGTGAACCTCTGCCCATAGAATTATTTTTGAAACCTCCAACATTGCTAGGGAACTCCTTGTTCCCCCTTGATGGTTGATGTAGGCTACAGTCGTGATATTGTCCTACTGAAATCTGATTAACCTGACCGCAGCAAGCTGAGGCCAAGCCTGAAGAGCATTGAATATCGCTCTTAGTTCCAGAACGTTTATCGGAAGGAGTGCCTCCTCCTGAGTCCACGAGCCCTGAGCCCTCAGGGAGTTCCAGACTGCACCCCAGCCCAGAAGGCTGGCATCTGTCATTACTATTGTCCAATCTGGCCTGCGGAAGGTCATACCCTTGGACAGATGGACCCGAGATAGCCACCAGAGAAACAAATCTCTGGTCTCTTGATCCAGATTTAGTAGAGGGGACAAATCTGTGTAATCCCCATTCCACTGACTGAGCATGCAGAGTTGCAGCGGTCTGAGATGTAGGCGGGCAAACGGCACTATGTCCATTGCCGCTACCATTAAGCCGATTACTTCCATACACTGAGCCACTGAAGGGCGAGAAGTAGAATAAAGAACACGGCAGGAATTTAGAAGTTTTGACAACCTGGCCTCTGTCAGGTAAATCTTCATTTCTACAGAATCTATCAGAGTTCCTAGGAAGGAAACTCTTGTGAGAGGGGATAGAGAACTTTTTTCTTCGTTCACTTTCCACCCATGAGACCTCAGGAATGCCAGAACAATGTCCGTATGGGACCTGGCAATTTGAAAATTCAACGCCTGTATTAGAATGTCGTCTAGGTAAGGGGCTACTGCTATACCCCGCGGCCTTAGGACCGCTAGGAGTGACCCTAGAACCTTCGTAAAGATTCTTGGTGCCGTAGCCAACCCAAAGGGAAGAGCCACAAACTGGTAATGCCTGTCTAGGAAGGTGAACCTGAGAAACCGATGATGATCTCTGTGTATCGGAATGTGAAGATAAGCATCCTTTAAGTCCACAGTAGTCATATATTGACCCTCCTGGATCATAGGTAGGATGGTTCGAATAGACTCCATCTTGAAGTATGGGACCCTGAGAAATTTGTTTAGAATCTTGAGATCTAAGATTGGTCTGAAAGTTCCCTCTTTCTTGGGAACCACAAACAGATTTGAATAGAAGCCTTGCCCCTGTTCCTCCTTTGGAACTGGGTGGATCACTCCCATAACTAGGAGGTCTTGAACACAATGTAAAAATGCCTCTCTCTCTGGTTTGCAGATAATTGTGAGAGATGAAATCTCCCTTTTGGGGAAGAAGCTTTGAAGTCCAGAAGATATCCCTGGGACAAAATTTCCAACGCCCAGGGATCCTGGACATCTCTTGCCCAAGCCTGGGCAAAGAGAAAAAGTCTGCCCCCTACTAGATCCATTTCCGGATCGGGGGCTGATCTTTCATGCTGTCTTAGAGGCAGCAGCAGGTTTTTTGGCCTGCTTTCCTTTGTTCCAAGCCTGGTTAGGTCTCCAGACCGGCTTGGACTTGGCAAAATTTCCCTCTTGTTTTGTATTAGAGGAAGTTGAAGCTGCGCCACTCTTGAAGTTTCGAAAGGAACGAAAATTAGTCTGTTTGGTCCTTAATTTGTTGGACCTATCCTGAGGAAGGGCGCGACCTTTTCCTCCAGTAATATCAGAAATGATCTCCTTCAGTCCAGGCCTGAATAGGGTCTGCCCCTTGAAGGGAATATTGAGAAGCTTAGACTTTGAAGTAACGTCAGCCGACCAGGATTTAAGCCATAGCGCCCTACGCACCTGAATAGCAAAACCTGAGTTCTTAGCCGTTAGCTTGGTTAAATGAACAACGGCGTCAGAAACAAATGAATTGGCTAGCTTAAGAGCTTTAAGCTTGTCAAGGATATCATCCAATGGGGTTTCTACCTGAAGAGCCTCTTCTAGAGACTCAAACCAGAAGGCCTCAGCAGCAGTGACAGGGGCAATGCATGCAAGGGACTGGAGAATAAAACCTTGTTGAATAAAAATGTTCTTAAGGTAACCCTCTAATTTTTTGTCCATTGGATCTAGAAAAGCACAACTGTCCTCGACAGGGATAGTTGTCCACTTCGCTAGGGTAGAGAGACTGCTCCCTCCACCTTAGGGACCGTTTGCCACAAGTTCCGTGTAGCAGCATCTATGGGAAACATCTTTTTAAAAACAGGAGGGGGAGAGAACGGTACACCTGGTCTATCCCATTCCTTAGTAATAATTTCTGAAAACCTCTTAGGTAATGGAAAAACACCAGTGTAAACAGGCACTGCATAATATTTATCGAATTTACACAATTTCTCTGGGACTACAATGGCGTCACAGTCATCCAGAGTTGCTAAAACCTCCCTGAGCAACACGCGGAGGTGTTCAAGCTTAAATTTAAATGTAGACATATCAGAATCAGGTTGAAGTGTCTTCCCTGAATCAGAAAAATCACCCACAGATAGAAGCTCTCCTGCCTCGGCTTCTTCACATTGTGAGGGTATATCAGACATAGCTACTAAAGCGTCAGAGAGCTCTGTATTTGTTCTAGCCCCAGAGCTGTCTTGCTTTCCTTGTAACCCTGGCAGTTTGGACAATACCTCTGTAAGGGTATGATTCATAACTGCCGCCATGTCTTGTAAAGTATACGCAATGGGCGCGCTAGATGTACTTGGCGTCCCTTGAGCGGGAGTTATAGGTTCTGACACGTGGGGAGAGTTAGTCGGCATAACTTCCCCCTTGTCAATTTCCTCTGGTGATAAATCCTTTAAAGCCAGAATATGGTCTTTATAACTTATAGTAAGATCAGTGCATTTGGTACACATTCTAAGAGGGGGTTCCACAATGGCTTCTAAACATAATGAACAAGGAGTTTCCTCTATGTCAGACATGTTTAACAGACTAGTAATGAGACCAGCAAGCTTAGAAAACACTTTAATTAATGTGAAAAAGCAAAATATAAAAAACGGTACTGTGCCTTTAAGGGAAAAAAACAAACACAAAAACTGTTAACAGTGAAAAAACAGAATTTATGCTTACCTGATAAATTATTTTCTCCAACGGTGTGTCCGGTCCACAGCGTCATCCTTACTTGTGGGATATTCTCTTCCACAACAGGAAATGGCAAAGAGTCCCAGCAAAGCTGGCCATATAGTCCCTCCTAGGCTCCGCCCACCCCAGTCATTCGACCGACGGACAGGAGGAAATATATATAGGAGAAACCATATGGTACCGTGGTGACTGTAGTTAGAGAAAATAATTCATCAGACCTGATTAAAAAACCAGGGCGGGCCGTGGACCGGACACACCGTTGGAGAAAGTAATTTATCAGGTAAGCATAAATTCTGTTTTCTCCAACATTGGTGTGTCCGGTCCACGGCGTCATCCTTACTTGTGGGAACCAATACCAAAGCTTTAGGACACGGATGAAGGGAGGGAGCAAATCAGGTTACCTAAACGGAAGGCACCACAGCTTGCAAAACCTTTCTCCCAAAAACAGCCTCCGAAGAAGCAAAAGTATCAAATTTGTAAAATTTGGCAAGTGTGCAGTGAAGACCAAGTCGCTGCCTTACATATCTGGTCAACAGAAGCCTCGTTCTTGAAGGCCCATGTGGAAGCCACAGCCCTAGTGGAGTGAGCTGTGATTCTTTCAGGAGGCTGCCGTCCGGCAGTCTCATAAGCCAATCGGATGATGCTTTTAAGCCAAAAGGAAAGAGAGGTAGAAGTCGCTTTTTGACCTCTCCTTTTACCAGAATAAACAACAAACAAGGAAGATGTTTGTCTGAAATCTTTTGTAGCCTCTAAATAGAATTTTAGAGCACGGACTACGTCCAAATTGTGTAACAAACGTTCCTTCTTTGAAACTGGATTCGGACACAAAGAAGGTACAACTATCTCCTGGTTAATATTTTTGTTAGAAACAACCTTAGGAAGAAAACCAGGCTTAGTACGCAAAACCACCTTATCTGCATGGAACACCAGATAGGGCGGAGAACACTGCAAAGCAGATAACTCGGAAACTCTTCTAGCAGAAGAAATTGCAACCAAAAACAAAACTTTCCAAGATAGTAACTTAATATCTATGGAATGTAAAGGTTCAAACGGAACCCCTTGAAGAACTGAAAGAACTAGATTTAGACTCCAGGGAGGAGTCAAAGGTCTGTAAACAGGCTTGATCCTAACCAGAGCCTGAACAAATGCTTGAACATCTGGCACAGCTGCCAGTCTTTTGTGTAGTAAGACAGATAAAGCAGAGATCTGTCCCTTTAGAGAACTTGCAGATAATCCTTTCTCCAAACCTTCTTGTAGAAAGGAGAGAATCTTAGGAATTTTAATCTTATTCCATGGGAATCCTTTGGATTCACACCAACAGATATATCTTTTCCATATTTTATGGAAAAATCTTTCTAGTTACCGGTTTTCTGGCCTGAACCAGAGTATCTATCACAGAATCTGAAAACCCACGCTTCGATAGAATCAAGCGTTCAATCTCCAAGCCGTCAGCTGGAGGGAGACCAGATTTGGATGTTCGAATGGACCCTGAACAAGAAGGTCCTGTCTCAAAGGTAGCTTCCATGGTGGAGCCGATGACATATTCACCAGGTCTGCATACCAAGTCCTGCGTGGCCACGCAGGAGCTATCAAGATCACTGAGGCCCTCTCCTGATTGATCCTGGCTACCAGCCTGGGAATGAGAGGAAACGGTGGAAATACATAAGCTAGGTTGAAGGTCCAAGGAGCTACTAGTGCATCTACTAGAGTCGCCTTGGGATCCCTGGATCTGGACCCGTAGCAAGGAACCTTGAAGTTCTGACGAGACGCCATCAGATCCATGTCTGGAATGCCCCATAATTGAGGAATATGTAGGTACACATCCTTTAGATCCACGGTAGTCATAAATTGACTTTCCTGGATAGTGGGTAGAATCGTTTGAATGGTTTCCATCTTGAACGATGGTACCCTAAGAAATTTGTTTAGGATCTTCAAATCCAAAATTGGTCTGAAAGTTCCCTCTTTTTTGGGAACTACGAACAGATTGGAATAAAATCCCATTCCTTGTTCCTTTATTGGAACTGGGTGTATCACTCCCATCTTTAACAGGTCTTCTACACAATGTAAGAATGCCTGTCTCTTTAATTGGTTTGAGGATAAGTGAGACATGTGGAACCTTCCCCTTGGGGGTAGTTCCTTGAATTCCAGGAGATAACCTTGAGAAACTATTTCTAGCGCCCAGGGATCCTGAACATCTCTTGCAAAAGCCTGAGCAAAGAGAGAGAGTATGCCCCCCACTAGATCCGGTCCCGGATCGGGGGCTACTCCTTCATGCTGTTTTGTTAGCAGCTGCAGGCTTCTTGGCCTGCTTACCCTTGTTCCAGCCTTGCATCGGTTTCCAGGCTGGTTTGGGTTGTGAGGCATTACCCTCTTGCTTAGAGGATGCAGAATTAGAGGCCGGTCCGTTCCTGAAATTGCGAAAGGAACGAAAATTAGACTTATTTTTAGCCTTGAAAGACCTATCTTGTGGGAGGGCGTGGCCCTTTCCCCCACTGATGTCTGAAATAATCTCTTTCAATTCTGGTCCAAATAGAGTTTTACCTTTGAAAGGGATGTTAAGCAATTTTGTCTTGGATGACACATCCGCTGACCAAGACTTTAGCCAAAGCGCTCTGCGCGCCACGATAGCAAACCCTGAATTTTTCGCCGCTAATCTAGTTAATTGCAAAGCGGCATCTAAAATAAAAGAGTTAGCCAATTTAAGTGTGTGAACTCTGTCCATAACCTCCTCATATGGAGTCTCTCTACTGAGCTACTTTTCTAGTTCCTCGAACCAGAACCACACTGCTGTAGTGACAGGAACAATGCACGAAATTGGTTGTAGAAGGTAACCTTGCTGTACAAAAATCTTTTTAAGCAAACCTTCCAATTTTTTATCCATAGGATCTTTGAAAGCACAACTATCTTCGATAGGAATAGTAGTGCGTTTGTTTAGAGTAGAAACTGCCCCCTCGACCTTAGGGACTGTCTGCCATAAGTCCTTTCTGGGGTCGACCATAGGAAATAATTTCTTAAATATAGGGGGGGGGGGGACAAAAGGTATGCCGGGCTTTTCCCACTCCTTATTTACTATGTCCGCCACCCGCTTGGGTATAGGAAAAGCGTCGGGGTGCACCGGAACCTCTAGGAACTTGTCCATCTTACATAATTTCTCTAGAATGACCAAGTTGTCACAATCATCCAGAGTAGATAACACCTCCTTAAGCAGTGCGCGGAGATGTTCTAATTTAAATTTAAATGTCACAACATCAGGTTCAGCTTGTTGAGAAATTTTTCCTGAATCTGAAATTTCTCCATCTGACAAAACCTCCCTCATGGCCCCTTCAGATTGGTGTGAGGGTATGACAGAACAATTATCATCAGCGCCCTCCTGCTCTTCAGTGTTTTAAACAGAGCAATCGCGCTTTCTCTGATAAGTAGGCATTTTGGATAAAATATTTGCTATGGAGTTATCCATTACAGCCATTAATTGTTGCATGGTAATAAGCATTGGCGCACTAGATGTACTAGGGGCCTCCTGCGTGGGCAAAACTGGTGTAGACACAGTAGGAGATGATGTAGTATCATGTTTACTCCCCTCATCTGAGGAATCATCTTAGGCAATTTCATTATCTGTGGCAGTACTGTCCTTACTTTGTTTGGACGCTATGGCACAATTATCACATAAATTTAAATGGGGAGACACATTGGCTTTCATACATATAGAACATAGCTTATCTGAAGGTACAGACATGTTAAACAGGCTTAAACTTGTCAACAAAGCACAAAAAACGTTTTAAAATAAAACCGTTACTGTCTCTTTAAATTTTAAACAGAAAACACTTTATTACTGAATATGTGAAAAAGTATGAAGGAATTGTTCAAAAATTACCAAAATTTCACCACAGTGTCTTAAAGCATTAATAGTATTGCACACCAAATTTCAGAGCTTTAACCCTTAAAATAATGGAACCGGAGCCGTTTATAAATTTAACCCCTATACAGTCCCAGCTATAGTCTTTGCTGAGACCCAACCAAGCCCAGAGGGGAATACGATACCAATTGACGCCTTCTAGAAGCTTTTCCAGCAATTTTTAGATCCTCACACATGCATCTGCATGCCCTGCTCTCAAAAAACAACTGCGCAGTAATGGCGCGAAAATGAGGCTCAGTCTACAACTAGGAAGGCCCCCTCACTGGAAAAGGTGTCTAACACAGTGCCTGCCGTTTAATAAACGTTCCCCAAGTTTATAAATGCAAATTGTCAGCATAAATATGAATAAAATGCCCAAATAAAGCAATCGATTTAGCCCATAAAAATGTCTACCAGTTTTTTAGCCCATATTAAGCCCTTTATTCTGTTTGTTTGACTAAGAAAATGGCTTACCGGTCCCCATGAGGGGAAATGACAGCCTTCCAGCATTACATGGTCTTGTTAGAAATATGGCTAGTCATACCTTAAGCAGAAACGTCTGCTAACTGCTTACCCCAACTGAAGTTACTTCATCTCAACAGTCCTATGTGGAAACAGCAATCGATTTTAGTTACTGTCTGCTAAAATCATCTTCCTCTTACAAACAGAAATCTTCATCCTTTTCTGTTTCAGAGTAAATAGTACATACCAGCACTATTTTAAAATAACAAACACTTGATAGAAGAATAAAAACTACATTTAAACACCAAAAAACTCTTAACCATCTCTGTGGAGATGTTGCCTGTGCAATGGCAAAGAGAATGACTGGGGTGGGCGGAGCCTAGGAGGGACTATATGGCCAGCTTTGCTGGGACTCTTTGCCATTTCCTGTTGGGGAAGAGAATATCCCACAAGTAAGGATGACGCCGTGGACCGGACACACCAATGTTGGAGAAAAAGCAGTTAGCTCAACGAAATTTTTACAGTGTGTATAATAGACTAAAATAGCATTGCACCCACTTGCAAATGGATGATTAACCCCTCAGGCTCAAAAACGAAGCAGAAAAAAACGGTAAAACCGTTATAACAGTCACAAGCAAACTGCCACAGCTCTACTGTGGCTCCTACCTTCCCATAAAATGACTTTTGTAGGCACAAAAACCCTTTACAGAGGTCCAATATGTCAGGGGACTCCTTCAGGGAAGCTGGATGTCTCAGAATGTAAAAACTACTGCGCAATTAGAGTGCGAAAATAGGCCCCTCCCACCATGCACTCAAAGTGAAAGGGCCATAAATAACTACTCCTCAGAGAAATCTAGTCAGGCATGTGGAAAACTAGGCCCCAAATAAAGATTTATCACCCTTAGTAAAAACATAATTTATGCTTACCTGATAAATTTATTTCTCTTGTAGTGTATCCAGTCCACGGATCATCCATTACTTGTGGGATATTCTCCTTCCCAACAGGAAGTTGCAAGAGGATCACCCACAGCAGAGCTGCTATATAGCTCCTCCCCTCACTGCCATATCCAGTCATTCGACCGAAACAATCCGAGAAAGGAGAAACCATAGGGTGCAGTGGTGACTGTAGTTTAATTAAAATTTAGACCTCCCTGAAAAGGACAGGGCGGGCCGTGGACTGGATACACTACAAGAGAAATAAATTTATCAGGTAAGCATAAATTATGTTTTCTCTTGTTAAGTGTATCCAGTCCACGGATCATCCATTACTTGTGGGATACCAATACCAAAGCTAAATGATGGGAGGGACAAGGCAGGAACTTAAACGGAAGGAACCACTGCCTGTAGAACATTTCTCCCAAAAACAGCCTCTGAAGAAGCAAAAGTATCAAATTTGGAAAATTTGGAAAAAGTATGAAGCGAAGACCAAGTTGCAGCCTTGCTAATCTGTTCAACAGAGGCCTCATTTTTAAAGGCCCAGGTGGAAGCCACAGCTCTAGTAGAATGAGCTGTAATCCTTTCAGGAGGCTGCTGTCCAGCAGTCTCATAGGCTAAACGGATTATACTCCGAAGCCAAAAAGAAAGAGAGGTTGCCGAGGCCTTCTGACCTCTCCTCTGTCCAGAGTAAACAACAAAAAGGTTAGATGTTTGGCGAAAATCTTTAGTAGCCTGTAAGTAAAACTTCAAGGCACGGACTACGTCTAGATTATGCAAAAGACGTTCCTTCTTTGAAGAAGGATTAGGACATAATGATGGAACAACAATCTCTTGATTGATATTCTTGTTAGAAACCACCTTAGGTAAAAACCCAGGTTTTGTACGCAGAACAACTTTATCTGAATGAAAGATCAGATAAGGAGAATCACAATGTAAGGCAGATAACTCCGAGACTCTTCGAGCCGAGGAAATAGCCATCAGAAAAAGAACTTTCCATGAAAGAAGTTTGATATCAATAGAATGAAGGGGAACCCCTTGAAGAACTTTAAGAACCAAGTTTAAGCTCCATGGAGGAGCAACAGGTTTAAACACAGGCTTAATTCTAACTAAAGCCTGACAAAATGCCTGAACGTCTGGAACTTCTGCCAGATGCTTGTGTAAAAGAATAGACAGAGCAGAAATCTGTCCCTTTAAAGAATTAGTTGATAATCCTTTGTCCAAACCCTCTTGGAGGAAGGACAATATCCTAGGAATCCTAACCTTACTCCATGAGTAATTCTTGGATTCACACCAATGAAGATATTTACGCCATATCTTGTGGTAAATTTTCCTGGTGACAGGCTTTCGTGCCTGTATTAAGGTATCAATTATTGACTCGGAGAAGCCACGCTTTGATAGGATCAAGCGTTCAATCTCCATGCAGTCAGTCTCAGAGAAAGTAGATTCGGTTGATTGAAAGGACCTTGTATTAGAAGGTCTTGTCTCAGAGGCAGAGTCCATGGTGGAAAGGATGACATCTCCACTAGGTCTGCATACCAGGTCCTGCGTGGCCACGCAGGCGCTATCAATATCACTGATGCTCTTTCCTGTTTGATTTTGGCAATCAGACGAGGGAGCAGAGGAAACGGGGGAAACACATAAGCTAGAGCATCTATCAGTGCCGCTTCTGGGTCCCTGGACCTGGATCCGTAACAAAGAAGCTTGGCGCTCTGGCGAGACGCCATGAGATCCAATTCTGGTTTGCCCCAACGGAGAACCAATTGAGCAAACACCTCCGCATGGAGTTCCCATTCCCCCGGATGAAAAGTCTGACGACTTAGAAAATCCGCCTCCCAGTTCTCTACACCTGGGATATGGATCGCTGATAGGTGGTCTCTGCCCAGCGAATTATCTTGGAGACTTCTGACATCGCTAGGGAACTCCTGGTTCCCCCTTGATGGTTGATGTAAGCCACAGTCGTGATGTTGTCCGACTGAAATCTGATGAACCTCAGTGTTGCTAGCTGAGGCCAAGCCAGAAGAGCATTGAATATTGCTCTTAACTCCAGAATATTTATTGGGAGGAGTTTCTCCTCCTGAGTCCATGAACCCTGAGCCTTCAGGGAGTTCCAGACTGCACCCCAACCTAGAAGGCTGGCATCTGTTGTTACAATTGTCCAATCTGGTCTGCGAAAGGTCATACCCTTGGACAGATGGGCCCGAGATAACCACCAGAGAAGAGAATCTCTGGTTTCCTGATCCAGATTTAGTAGAGGGGACAAATCTGTGTAATCCCCATTCCACTGACTGAGCATGCATAATTGCAGCGGTCTGAGATGCATGCGCGCGAATGGCACTATGTCCATCGCCGCTACCATTAAGCCGATTACTTCCATGCACTGAGCCACCGTGGGGCGCGGAATGGAGTGAAGAACACGGCAAGCATTTAGAAGTTTTGATAACCTGGACTCCGTCAGGTAAATTTTCATTTCTACAGAATCTATAAGAGTCCCTAGGAAGGAAACCCTTGTGAGAGGAGATAGAGAAATCTTTTCTTCGTTCACTTTCCACCCATGCGACCTCAGGAATGCCAGAACTATCTCTGTATGAGATTTGGCAATTTGAAAGCTTGACGCCTGTATCAGGATGTCGTCCAGGTAAGGAGCCACCGCTATGCCTCGCGGTCTTAGGACCGCCAGAAGTGAGCCCAGAACCTTTGTAAAAATTCTTGGGGCTGTAGCCAACCCGAATGGAAGAGCTACAAATTGGTAATGCCTGTCTAGAAAGGCAAACCTCAGGAACGGATGATGATTCTTGTGAATCGGAATGTGAAGGTAGGCATCCTTTAAGTCCACTGTGGTCATGTACTGACCCTCTTGGATCATGGGTAAAATGGTTCGAATAGTTTCCATCTTGAATGACGGAACTCTGAGGAATTTGTTTAGGATCTTTAAATCCAAAATTGGTCTGAAGGTTCCCTCTTTTTTGGGAACCACAAACAGATTTGAATAAAACCCCTGTCCTTGTTCCGTCCGCGGAACTGGATGGATCACTCCCATTACAAGGAGATCTTGTACGCAGCTTAGGAATGCCTCTTTCTTTATCTGGTTTGCAGATAATCTTGAAAGGTGAAATCTCCCTTGTGGAGGAGAAGCTTTGAAGTCCAGAAGATATCCCTGAGATATGATCTCCAACGCCCAGGGATCCTGAACATCTCTTGCCCACGCCTGGGCGAAGAGAGAGAGTCTGCCCCCTACTAGATCCGTTGTCGGATAGGGGGCCGCTCCTTCATGCTGTCTTAGAGGCAGCAGCAGGCTTTCTGGCCTGCTTGCCCTTGTTCCAGGACTGGTTAGGTTTCCAGGCCTGCTTGGATTGAGCAAAAGTTCCCTCTTGTTTTGAAGCAGAGGAAGTTGATGCTGCACCTGCCTTGAAATTTCAAAAGGCACGAAAATTAGACTGTTTGGCCTTTGATTTGGCCCTGTCCTGAGGAAGGGTATGACCCTTACCTCCAGTAATGTCAGCAATAATTTCTTTCAAACAAGGCCCGAATAAGGTCTGCCCCTTGAAAGGAATGTTGAGTAATTTAGACTTTGAAGTCACATCAGCTGACCAGGATTTGAGCCATAGCGCCCTACGCGCCTGGATGGTGAATCCGGAATTCTTAGCCGTTAGTTTAGTCAAATGAACAATGGCATCAGAAACAAATGAGTTAGCTAGCTTAAGAGTTCTAAGCTTGTCAACAATTTCAGTCAATGGAGCTGTATGGATGGCCTCTTCCAGGGCCTCAAACCAGAATGCCGCCGCAGCAGTGACAGGCGCAATGCATGCAAGGGGCTGTAAAATAAAACCTTGTTGAATAAACATTTTCTGAAGGTAACCCTCTAATTTTTTTATCCATTGGATCTGAAAAAGCACAACTGTCCTCAACCGGGATAGTGGTACGCTTTGCTAAAGTAGAAACTGCTCCCTCCACCTTAGGGACAGTCTGCCATAAGTCCCGTGTAGTGGCATCTATTGGAAACATTTTTCTAAATATAGGAGGTGGGGAAAAGGGCACACCGGGCCTATCCCACTCCTTACTAATAATTTCTGTAAGCCTTTTAGGTATTGGAAAAACATCAGTACTCACCGTTACTGCATAGTATTTATCCAGCCTACACAATTTCTCTGGCACTGCAATTGTGTCACAGTCCTTCAGAGCAGCTAATACCTCCCCAAGCAATACACGGAGGTTCTCAAGCTTAAATTTAAAATTAGAAATCTCTGAATCAGGTCTCCCCGATTCAGAGACGTCACCCACAGACTGAAGCTCTCCGTCCTCAGGTTCTGCATATTGTGACGCAGTATCAGACATGGCTCTTACAGCATCTACGCGCTCTGTATCTCGTCTAACCCCAGAGCTATCGCGCTTGCCTCTCAATTCAGGCAATCTGGATAATACCTCTGACAGGGTATTATTCATGATTGCAGCCATGTCCTGCAAAGTAATCGTTATGGGCGTCCCTGATGTACTTGGCGCCATATTAGCGTGCGTCCCTTGAGCGGGAGGCGAAGGGTCTGACACGTGGGGAGAGTTAGTCGGCATAACTTCCCCCTCGTCAGAATCTTCTGGTGATATTTCTTTTATAGTTAAAGACTGATCTTTACTGTTTAAGGTGAAATCAATACATTTAGTACACATTCTCCTATGGGGCTCCACCATGGCTTTTAAACATAATGAACAAGTATCCTCTGTTTCAGACATGTTTGTACAGACTAGCAATGAGACTAGCAAGCTTGGAAAACACTTTAAAGCAAGTTAACAAGCAATATAAAAAACGTTACTGTGCCTTTAAGAGAAACAAATTTTGACAACATTTGAAATAACAGTGAAAAAAGGCAGTTACACTAACAAAATGTTTACAGTGTACGTAACAAGTCAGCAGAGCATTGCACCCACTTGCAAATGGATGATTAACCCCTTAATAACAAAAACAGAATAATAAATGACAAAAACGTTTTTTAAACACAGTCACAACAACTGCCACAGTCTACTGTGATTGTTACCCTCCTCAAACACGACTTTGAAGCCTTTTGAGCCCTTCAGAGATGTCCTGTATCATGCAGAGGGAAGCTGAATGTCTCTGTCAGTATTTTTATCTGCACAGAAAAGCACTAAAATAGGCCCCTCCCACTCATATTACAACAGTGGAAAGCCTCAGAAAACTGTTTCTAGTGTTTATATATTTTTATTGAGGTTATAATAACAAAACAGGAAAACAGAAAGCCATAGCAATGGCATATCAACATAATTCTTCACTTAAAGAGCAGTATACATATAGCGTCTGTTCTACTACATTACACATTTCTTTATTAATCTCGTTTTGTCAAAGTATATCAATAGAATTTCATGAACATGGCAATCACAATCAGTTTTACCCAAATTCAACATCACTACAGGTGCTAAAAAATAAAAAAAAGAACAAGGATGAAAGTGTACAGCATTGGTAATACAATCTGTGCTGAATCTAAGCAGACCAGTTTCTAGCCTCTAGACCAGTATGTCGATTAGTTTTGGGATATGTAACTGGGCTTGAAGGTCCGTATGGGGGGGGGGGGGGGGCGGCCAGGGGAATACAACGAAAAAAAAAAAAAAAAAAATTTAGTCTTTAATAATATAGATAGATTACAACCTAATCAGCTTGTACCTCCCAGAATATCGCACAAGGCAACAAGAGTTCTCAAAACCTTTTGTAGTGCACTTAAAATAAAGGATATTTGGAGGCATCGGTTTCCAAGCACCCGCGCATTCACATGTGAATCTAAACAGTACAAGTTATACTCGCGTATAGATTTTTTTCTGGGCTCAGATACAATATTGAGGAATACCAATAAAGTTGAGATCGGAGATTTTACTATCTCTGACCATGCTCCCATTTCACTTGTAATTGGATTAGGTGGCCCCATCTTTGATCCTGTTAGTGGATATTCTTTTCCACGCCATCTAACTAATAATGCTGGATTTATAAGTCATATCCGCAATAGTTGGCTCGAATATGCGCTGCAAAATAAACAGTCCACCCATAACTCAGAAATCTTCTGGGAAGCCGCCAAGGCGGTGATCAGAGGAGAAGTGAAACAGTATACTTGTAAACTTAGAAATAAACTACGTCTTAAGGAAACTGAGCTATCTAACTACTTGAGAAATTCTTATAATAGGTACATATCAATTCCTAATGATAAGAACTGGCAAACCTACCTTAAAGCTAAACAAGAATGGGAAAATATTTCACTACAGAAGGCCACCGCTCAGGAACTTCGTTCCAGAGCCAAATTTTATAGATTTGGTAATAAGGTGGGCAAACTATTAGCAAACTGTGTGAATAGCTATCAGGCTCATAAAATCATCCATGCTATAAAGATAGACGGGACAAGAACAACGGATCCTGCTGACATAAAAGCGGGTTTTTACGAATTTTTCAGAAAACTTTACGCCACACCACAGATTGATGTGTTTAACAAAGAGAGGCTCTGGGAATCAATTCGGCTCCCGGCGTTGTCTGTACAAGAGGCTGAAAGTCTTAATCAACCTATTACTAGCGCGGAAGTAAGTCAAGCTATCGACAAATTAAGGGTGGGTAAAGCAGCTGGCCCAGACTTACTCCTGGCTGAACTTTACAAAATTCTCAGAGATGAATTGAACATATCTTTGGTAAATATCTTTAATGATTATCTATGTAAGGGTAAAACACCGTCAAAATACTTCGCAGAATCCAAAATTATTTTGATTCCAAAAAAGGGCAAAGATCCTGAGTTAGTTGACTCATATCGACCCATTTCATTGCTAAACTCAGATTACAAGATATTTACTTCTATCTTGGCACACAGACTTAATTTAATTATGGGACCATTGATCCATGGTGACCAGGTCGACTTTATGACACATCGAAATGCTGCGGCTAGTATTCGTAAAATCTTTTTACTTATAGATTTTTTCCATACAACATGTTCAGATGGACAGGCAGATCCTGCTATTCTATCGCTTGACGCCCAAAAGCCTTTCGACTCTATCACATGGGATCACTTATTCCATGTCATGAATCAATTTGGATTCAGCAGGCAGTTCTCTAACTGTATTCAGGCCTTATATACGAATGCGTCATCCGTATTATTGGTGAATGGTTCTCCATCAGACCATTTCCCGATTCGGACCGGTACCCGACAAGGATGCCCGATTTCACCCTTGTTGTTTAATTAGGCAATCAAACCCCTTGTGGTCAAGCTCAAAAATCATCTTAACGGGATTCGTTTAGGAGATAACTATTTTAAATTACTACTTTACGCTGATGACCTGCTACTCTTTCTTAATAAGCCACAATCGGAGATTCCTGGAATTCTAGAGATTATTGGCAAGTTCGGGTCATTTTCGGGCTACAAAATTAACGTTTCCAAATCTGATTTGCTCTGGTTAAACCCAGTAGCTCATTTAGACTACGTACCCCCGTTTAATGTGGCAGAACACTACATTACCTATTTAGGTATTAATATAAGCAGAAATCCAGCGGAATGGTATACCCTTAACTATACCCCTGTATTAACTAAGATAGAAGCCGATTTCAGGAAATGGGCACATATACCACTATCACTCACTGCTAAAATTAACTTGATAAAGATGACTATTCTACCAAAAGTGTTGTACACTATGCATAATATTCCTATTATGCTATCAAACTCAGATTTGAAATTACTGGACAGTTATATTAGGACTTTTATCTGGGGTAACGGTCGGAAACGTATCTCGCTACTTAAGCTGGCTCAACTTAAACGATTCGGCGGATTAGCTCTACCGATATTTTCAATCTACAATAAAATATGTCTGGCTAAAGTAGCCATGGACTGGCTGACCGGTGGTTCACATGTGGCATCCCTTGATCTGGAACAAAAACTAGTCCACCCCTTTTCGCTTTGTGCTTTATTACACACCCCCCGTAAAAGTATACCAAGTAAGCTCAAGAAGAAGTATACACTGATAAATGTTATCACAGCCTGGCAATCTATTCGGTCCAGTATGGATGATAACCCTCTGATCTCGGAGGCTGTTCCCATCACGATGAACCCATGCTTTTCTCCAGGTCTAAATAATAAATTGTTTAAGAGATGGACGGCACAGGGTCTATCCCATCTAATTCAGTTACGAGACCCTGAGAGTACTTCCATATTTTCCTTTTCAGTTCTTAAAAATCATTATCAACTCAATAACGCAGACTTTTATGCATATTTACAACTTCGACATTGGTATAATGCCTCCATTCAAAACCACACTAGAATATGGACCAATGCTGCCATTAGAATGGGCTTGTCGCTATATAAACTAGGAAAACACTCGAGTAGTTATTGGTATAGAATGGTGCTAACACCAATGGGGGAACGAAACCTTGAGGACATAGGCGCTAAGTGGTCGAATGCTAATCTAGTTCTGGACAGCTTTAAGCTGCAATCAAGTATAATTGCCGCCGAACGGGCAACCCTCTCTGCGTCATGGCGAGAATCACACTTTAAAATACTGAACCGTGTATACACGCCGCCAGCAAGCCTGAATAGATGGTTTGGCAACCTATTAAACCTATGTCCACGATGCTGTTCTGATAGGGCCGACCTGGTCCACATGTTTTGGAGCTGTCCGAAAGTGTTACAATTTTGGTGCCGTGTGCAATTTTGGCTGAATAAGATACTAAGATCACAAATAGTACTCCAATTGGAGCAAATACTTTTTCTGACTGAAGCCTCTGATCAAATTCAAAATGTCTCCTTTGTTAACACAGTAATTCTGGCGGCTAGATACTTAATTCTGAAAAATTGGAAGGACAAACAAGCACCTACGATTAATAACTTATCATATTTACTACACTCACAATATATCATAGAACAGATGGATAATGTGGACAACGGTCCTCATCATCAGGGAAGATTTACTAACAAGTGGTTAGAGTTTATTGATTGGTACAGAATTACCACATAGACTCGTAGGAAATTTCCTCTCAATCTTTTCTCTCTTCAGGAAACTGTTTCTAGGCAAAAATCAAGCCAGCCATGTGAAAAAAAACTAGGCCCCAATAAGTTTTGTCACCTAACATATATAAGAACGATTAAAATGCCAGCAAACGTTTTATATTACACTTTTATAAGAGTATGTATCTCTGTTAATAAGCCTGATACCAGTCGCTATCACTGCATTTAAGGCTTAACTTACATTAATCTGGTATCAGCAGCATTTTTCTAGCAAATTCCATCCCTAGAAATATGTTAACTGCACATACCTTATTGCAGGAAAACCTGCACGCCATTCCCCCTCTGAAGTTACCTCACTCCTCAGAATATGTGAGAACGGCAGTGGATCTTAGTTACTTCTGCTAAGATCATAGAAATCACAGGCAGATTCTTCTTCTAATGCTGCCTGAGATGAAATAGTACACTCCGGTACCATTTAAAAATAACAAACTTTTGATTGAAGTTAAAAAACTAACTATAATACACCACTCTCCTCTTACTACGTCCATCTTTGTTGAGAGTTGCAAGAGACTGACTGGGTATGGCAGTGAGGGGAGGAGCTATATAGCAGATATGCTGTGGGTGATCCTCTTGCAACTTCCTGTTGGGAAGGAGAATATCCCACAAGTAATGGATGATCCGTGGACTGGATACACTTAACAAGAGAAAAAACGTTCTTTACATATCATGCAAACGTTACTAAGCCATAAGAGCAAGTAACATGAATATTACCCTTTACTGCAAGCATGATGCCAGTCGTTTGTTAAATCACTGCAATCAGGCTTACCTTAAATATATCAGGTACTGTCAGCATTTTCTAGACCTTATCATCTCTCTAGAAAAAAATATACTGCACATACCTCAGAGCAGTTAATTCTGTAGGCAGTTCCCCCAGCTGAAGTTTTTCCCATACTCTTCAGTTATGTGTGAGAACAGCAGTGGACCTTAGTTACAACCTGCTAAGATCATCAAAAACCCCAGGCAAAACTCTTCTTCTAATTTCTGCCTGAGGTAAAAACAGTACAACGCGGGTACCGTTTAAAAATAACAAACTTTTGATTGAAGATAAACTACACTAATTCACCACATCTCTCTTGATACTTCCTTTCTTGTCGAGAGCTGCAAGAGAATGACTGGTAGTGGCAGTTAGGGGAGGAGCTATATAGACAGCTCTGCTGTGGGTGATCATCTTGCAGCTTCCTGTTGGGAAGGAGAATATCCCACAAGTAATGGATGAATCCGTGGACTGGATACACCTTACAAGAGAAAAAAATATATTTTTAACAATGAAAATGACCCCTGCACCTCCCTCAGGTTACTGAAAATTGACTCGACAACGAACCGGTGACTGGACTACAACTTCAGGCCCGACCGGAGCTAATGCCTGCTGCCTTCTTAGCGAGAGAAAACTACGCGTCTGAGCATGCGAAATAGGCCACGCCCATCATGGATGTCGTCTCAACAGTCTGCCTAACCTCATGAGAAGCGGTTTGAAAAAGAAAAGCCATGTGGTCCCCTGTACATATAATCCTCTAACAAATAACTGCAGCCCTACTGACCTTAAATATATACATGTCAAGCCCCAATACAGATATGCAAACCGGAATAGCAATATGTATAAAACACAGGAATTTCAGTAACACCCTCAGTGATACAGGTCTACTGCTTACCCCTTCCCTTGCAGGGAAAAATGTCAACCAGTTCTGATATAACAAGTCTCCTCAGAAATAAAAGACTGAACATACCTCAATGCTGATTGTAGCATGACACCGTTCTCCACACTGAAGATTTCTCTTGCACTACCTTCAGAAGCTCTGTGGGAACCAGAATGGATCTTAGTTACGTCTGCGAAGATCATCAACCTCAGGGTTAAAAAATTTCTTCATTCCATTTCTCCCTGAGGAAAATAGTACTCACCGGTACCATTTTAAAATAAAAAACTTCTTGATTGAACAATCTAAAACCAACACCTCACTTTACCTCTTCCTATGACTAACACAGGCAAAGAGAATGACTGGGTTGCGAGGGAATGGAGTAGCTATATATACAGCTCTGCTGTGGTGCTCTTTGCCACTTCCTGTTAGCAGGAGGATAATAAAAAACAACAACAACCACAACAACAAGCATTGGCTTAAACAGAGCCAGCTGCAAAACTTTAAGAAATAAGATAGGACTCCAAGTAGGAGCAACAGGTTCAAACACAGGCCTGATTCTGACCAGGGCCTGAACAAAAACTTGAACATCTGGTAAATCTGCCAGACGTTTGTGCAAAAGAATAGACAGAGCAGAAATCTGACTGATAACCCTTTCTCCAGGACATCCTGAAGTAAAGATAAAATGTGAGGGTCCTCACCCGACTCAAGGAAAAGCCCTCAGCTTCGCACCAAAAAAGGTATTTACGCCATACCTTATGATAAATCCTGCGAGTAACAGGTTTACTAGCCTGAAGCATAGTATCAATGACCGCTTCCAAAAAAATATGTCTAGATAGAACTAGGCGTTAAATCTTCAAGTAATCAGCTTCAAAGAAACCTGATTTGGATGGAGGAATGGACCCTGAGTTAGAATGTCCTTCCTTGGAGGTAACCTCCAAGATGGAAGAGATGACATCTTTACCAGATCCGCAAACCAGATCCTGCAAGGCCATGCAGGAGCTATAGAATCACGGACGCTCTCTCCTGCTTGATACGAGCAATGACTCGTGGAAGGAAAGCAAATGGAGGAAACAGGTATGCTAGACTGAAATCCCAAGGGACCGCCAGAACATCTATCAGTGCGGCCTGAAGATCTCTAGACCTTGAACCGTACCTTGGAAGATTGGCGTCCTGACGAGACGCCATCATATCCAACTACAGAACCCCCCACTTAAGGGATAACCTGGAGAACACATCCGGATGGATAGCCCACTCCCCGGGATGAAAAGTCTGTTTGCTCAGAAAATCTGCCTCCCAATTGTCCACTCCTGGAATGTGGATGGCAGATAGGAGACAATCGTGAGCTTCCACCAACTGCATAATTAGAGTCACCACCCGGATGGATAGCCCACTCCCCGGGATGAAAAGTCTGCTTGCTCAGAAAATCCACCTCCCAATTGTCCACTCCTGGAATGTGGATGGCAGATAGGAGACAATCATGAGCTTCTACCCACTGCAGAATGAGAGTCACCTCCTTCATGGCCAAGGAACTCTGAGTTCCTCCTGGTTAATGTAAGTCACTGAGGTGATGTTGTCCGACTGGAATCTGATAAACCGGAAATAAAAGATCATTGAGGCCAAGCTGTCAAGGTAATGAAGATTGCTTCCAACTTCAAGATGTTTATGGGAAGAGACAACTCCTCCCAGGTCCACAGACCCTGAGTCTTTAGAGAGCCCCAATCTACTCCCCAGCCTAACAGGCTGGCTACCGTGGTCACAAACTCTCAGGAAAGTCTCAGGAAGCAAGTCCCCCGAAACAGAAGTTCCTGTGAAATCCACCCCAAGAGATAGACTCTTGTAAGGAGGATCCAGATCTATCCTCTAGGTAAAAACTAGACGACCATGCAAGAGATCTGAATGGTCTCCGTTCCATTGACTGAGCATGCATAGTTGCAGAGGTCTCAGATGGAAAGGAAGAAAAGGAATGTCTATGGTAGTAACCATCAGACTAAATACCATGCATTGAACCTCAGATGGTCGAATAGCAGACTGGAGAGAAAGGCACTAAGCAAGAAGTTGATTTTCTGACATCCGTCAGAAAAATCTTCATGGACAGGGACAATATGATTGTCCCTAAGAAACACACCCTTGAAGTTGAAACAAGGGAACTCTCTTCCAGATTCACTTTCCCCCCGTGGGAACGTAGAATCTCAGTAGATTAAAAAATGACGCCTGAACCAAGATGCTGTCTAGGTAAGGCTCCACTGCAACTCCCAAAAGAGCCCCTAGAACCCTGTAAATATTCTGGGAGCCGAGGCAAGACCAAACTGAAGTGCAACAAAATGGTAATGCTTGTCCAGAAAGGCAAACCTCAGAAACTGGTGATGATCCCTGTGAATGGGAACATGAAGATATGCATCCTTCAGGTCTATGGTCGTCATGAACCAGTGGAAGAATGGAATGAATATTTTCCATCTTGAAGGACGGAGCCCTGAGGAATTTGTTGAGACACTTTAGGACTAGGATGGGAAACCTAAAAAGAAAACTATACAGTTTAACATATGACACAGAGCTTTTTAGGAGCCACCTCAATATGAGGAGATATAAGGAATAGAGTCCTTACACAATAATATGTATGTGATATATAGGACAATGCATGAAGTAGTAGACTTCAGCAAATTATCTCAGTTAAGGATAAACAAACAAGGTGAGAAACAGTCTCCTCAATATGAAAGGACATATGCCTGAGCAAACAAGTCTCAGAAAATATGCTATAAAAAAGGACAAAAACCTATTTAAAAATCCTTAAAGGGACACTGAACCCAAATTTTTTCATTCGTGATTCAGATAGAAAGTTGCTTAAAATTGCATGCTCTAATTTACACCTATTATCAATTTTTCTACGTTGTCTTGTTTTCTTTATTTGAAAAGGAAGGCATCTAAGCTATTTTTTTGGTTCAGAACCATGGAAAGCACCTTTTTATTGGTGGGTGAAATTATCCACCAATCAGCAAGAACAATCCAGTTTGTTCACCATAAATGGGCCGGCATCTAAACTTACATTCTTGCATTTAAAATAAAGATACCAAGAGAATGAAGACAATTTGATAATAGGAGTCAATTAGAAAGTTGCTTAAAATTGCATGCTCTATCTGAATCACAAAAGAAAAATTTTGGGTTCAGTGTCCCTTTAAACAAAAAAGGATCACTTAATAGAAGGAAACTAATATGCATCCATAGAATTTAGATATAAGTAAATATGGCAGCGTCAAGGTTCCTTAGAAAAACTAAGAAAATTGGACGCATACTACACAATACCCATAAAGGTAAAAAAACAAGTTAGAAGAAAATGATTGTAATCTTTACATGGAAAAACATGAAAATTAGGTCATGTCTACATGTAAAATACCCCCAAATGGTGACAAATACCAGGGATTAAGCCATAGAATTTGATACTATCCCTAGGATAAAAATAAAACCCCTAAGCTAGAGGAATGTATCACATCTGTGGGACATCAGAGAATCAATTTAGATAACCTATTCTTTCCAGAAGTGAAAGATGAACTACACGAACTGCCACAAGATGGCAGCAAAGGATAAGAAATCTCATATACTTAAAAGGTCTCTGAAATAGGTAGAAAAATAGTGATCTACATTACAAGTATTAATACCATGGCTTCAAATGCCCAGCGGACAAGAGGAAATATAAGCAAAACCCAAGGCTTATATTCACATTCAGAATATACCCTTACTGAAGACAGAAACGGTGTGCAAAACATTTAGATAATATGCACACACAGCCAACATAACGCTAAGTAGCATAAACCAAGTATAAGGAAAGGTCTCTTTCACAGAGAGACAAACTATGCTCCTAAATAAAAGGGATTGAGCCGAAGCTGTATTTTGCAAATAATCCATTTAGAATAGGATATTACAAGTTCATAGAAACAATCACATGACACTTAAGCTTTTGTACTACACAAAAAGCGGCGCCAAAAGGAAGCGGCTCATAAAATATAATCACCCTATAGTCCGTGGTGCGAAAACAATAGAGTCCCGTATCACATCTGAGTCATCCCCTTCTCTGGATGGCGTTGCGCATATGCTGCAAATCGCCCAAGGGTTCATGGCTGATCAAAGAACTATGTAATAAAGCCCGCTAACGGCGCTGATCGTCAAAAACTTACTGGAAGTTCATTACCTCATCCTAGAGCTTACTAACGCTAGTAGAGGATCGGAGTAAGTTGAGAAGAGAGACAACCATTTGTCAAAATGGTGGCTCTAAGTATTTACTCTGACTCGACAAAAATAAAAAACGGCAAGCTGCGGAATGCCGGTATCTGCCCCTAAAAACGCTAGCTGGTTATACCACCACAATTGTGATACATAAATAAAGGGGACTAAAAGATAATAGCTAGCCTGCGACTATCTGAGTAGAATAGTACCTACACAGCTGAAGAAAAACGTTAACCATTATGGTCTGTGCAGTTAGAGGGGAAAAAACAAGCGTGCATACCAATACTGTGACCCAGTAAAGTAAAAACCCTTTATTAACCGTAAAAACGGAATATGCAGGGAAACAAAAAGGGAGGGACAATATCACACAGCTTATGATACCCAGTCCCAACACACCATGAAGTCTGGGTCATTAGACCAGCAATGGGGGCGGCAAAAATCCCTGTCTTAGTTAACGGCTCAGCCGCAAATATCCAAAACTATACGGATATTTATAAAATGAAATACAAACCCCTCCTGAGGGTGCCAGGTCCTACTAGGTCCCTGATCTTCCCAAGCAACATGAATGTTTAAATATAACAGAAAAGACGTACCCTCCAGGGAATTTCTGCTGTCGAGCAGTCACAGCAGCTGCAGGTTTGATAGCCTCATTCGACTGAGGAACAAGAAAGAACAGAGTAACCAACCCTGGCTTTCTATGAAGGGGTAGCCAAGCAAAGACAACCTTGCCGCTTTCTAACTGATAATAGCCACCATTACTCTTACTAAAGAGATTAACATGGACACAGCATAGTCCCTAAAAATTAGCCATAAAAGGATTACATATCTTCAGACACCGTCTTCGCACATCCTCCATTGACAGAGGCAAAGAGAATGACTGGGGATTATGGGTAAGGGAAGTTACATTTAAAAGGACACTGAACCCAAAAAACAATTTCTACTGATTTAGATAAAGCATGACATTTTAAGCAACTTTCTAATTTACTCCTATTATCAAATTTTTTTTATTCTATCTGTATCTTTATTTGAAATGCAAGAATGTAAGTTTAGATGCCGGCCCATTTTTGGTGAACAAATTCATCCACCAATAAAAAAAGTGCTGTCCAAAGGTTTGAACCAAAAAAAAAAAACTTAGATGCCTTCTTTTTTAAATAAAGATAGCAAGAGAACGAAGACATTTTGATAATCGGAGTAAATTAAAAAGTTGCTGCCCTATCTGAATCGTGAAAGAAAAAATGTGGGTTCAGTGTCCCTTTAACAACTTTGCTGGGGTGCTCTTTGCCTCCTCCTGTTGGCCAAGAGTTGAATATCCCACTAGCAATGGGAATGACATTGTGGACTCTCCATGCCACAGGAAAGAAATATTTAAAAATGTTATGGGTAAGCAGGGAGGCGGGGGGGGCTGATAATGAGTTTGTGGAACCACGAGGGCAGTGGGTGTGAAAAGTTAGCGAATATTCCAGCTGTACTCAGCAACTTGTGAGTGATTTGTTACATCATGTGAGAGACAGGCTGTATATAACTATGTGTTTATATCACATGTGAGACAATGTATAAAGTAATAATAATATAAAGATATATATCACACATATACTCACACCTGTGAGACAGGCTGTATATAACTATGTGTTTATATCACATCATGTGAGAGACAGGCTGTATATAACTATGTGTTTATATCACATCATGTGAGACAGGCTGTATATAACTATGTGTTTATATCACATCACGTGAGACAACGTATAAAGTAATAATAATATAAAGATATATATATCACACATATACTCACACCTGTGAGACAGGCTGTATATAGCTATGTGTTTATATCACATGTGAGACAATGTATAAAGTAATAATAATATAAAGATATATATCACACATATACTCACACCTAGGCTGTATATAGCTATGTGTTTATATCACATCATGTGAGAGACAGGCTGTATATAACTATGTGTTTATATCACATCATGTGAGAGACAGGCTGTATATAACTATGTGTTTATATCACATCATGTGAGACAGGCTGTATATAACTATGTGTTTATATCACATCACGTGAGACAACGTATAAAGTAATAATAATATAAAGATATATATATCACACAAATACTCACACCTGTGAGACAGGCTGTATATAACTATGTGTTTATATCACATCATGTGAGAGACAGGCTGTATATAACTATGTGTTTATATCACATCATGTGAGAGACAGGCTGTATATAACTATGTGTTTATATCACATCATGTGAGACAGGCTGTATATAACTATGTGTTTATATCACATCATGTGAGACAATGTATAAAGTAATAATAATATAAAGATATATTTCACACCTGTGAGACAGGCTGTATATAGCTATGTGTTTATATCACATCATGTGAGACAATGTATAAAGTAATAATAATATAAAGATATATATCACACATATACTCACACCTAGGCTGTATATAGCTATGTGTTTATATCACATCATGTGAGAGACAGGCTGTATATAGCTATGTGTTTATATCACATCATGTGAGACAGGCAGTATAGCTATGTGTTTATATCACATCATGTGAGACAGGCTGTATATAGCTATGTGTTTATATCACATCATGTGAGACAGGCTGTATATAGCTATGTGTTTATATCACATCATGTGAGACAGGCTGTATATAGCTATGTGTTTATATCACATCATGTGAGAGACAGGCTGTATATAGCTATGTGTTTATATCACATCATGTGAGACAGGCTGTATATAACTATGTGTTTATATCACATCATGTGAGACAGGCTGTATATAGCTATGTGTTTATATCACATCATGTGAGACAGGCTGTATATAGCTATGTGTTTATATCACATCATGTGAGACAGGCTGTATATAGCTATGTGTTTATATCACATCATGTGAGACAGGCTGTATATAGCTATGTGTTTATATCACATCATGTGAGACAGGCTGTATATAGCTATGTGTTTATATCACATCATGTGAGACAGGCTGTATATAACTATGTGTTTATATCACATCATGTGAGAGACAGGCTGTATATAGCTATGTGTTTATATCACATCATGTGAGACGGGCTGTATATAACTATGTGTTTATATCACATCATGTGAGAGACAGGCTGTATATAGCTATGTGTTTATATCACATCATGTGAGACAGGCTGTATATAGCTATGTGTTTATATCACATCATGTGAGACAATGTATAAAGTAATAATAATATAAAAATATATATCACACATATACTCACACCTGTGAGACAGGCTGTATATAGCTATGTGTTTATATCACATCATGTGAGACAATGTATAAATTAATACTATAAAGATATATATCACACATATACTCACACCTGTGAGACAGGCTGCATATAACTATGTGTTTATATCACATCATGTGAGAGACAGGCTGTATATAACTATGTGTTTATATCACATCATGTGAGACAATGTATAAAGTAATAATAATATAAAGATATATATCACACATATACTCACACCTGTGAGACAGGCTGTATATAACTATGTGTTTATATCACATCATGTGAGAGACAAGCTGTATATAACTATGTGTTTATATCACATCATGTGAGACAATGTATAAAGTAATAATATAAAGATATATATCACACATATACTCACACCTGTGAGACAGGCTGTATATAACTATGTGTTTATATCACATGTGAGACAATGTATAAAGTAATAATAATATAAAGATATATATCACACATATACTCACACCTGTGAGAGAGGCTGTATATAACTATGTGTTTATATCACATCATGTGAGACAATGTATAAAGTAATAATAATATAAAGATATATATCACACATATACTCACACCTGTGAGACAGGCTGTATATAACTATGTGTTTATATCACATCATGTGAGACAATGTATAAAGTAATAATAATATAAAGATATATATCACACATATACTCACACCTGTGAGACAGGCTGTATATAACTATGTGTTTATATCACATCATGTGAGACAATGTATAAAGTAATAATAATATAAAGATATATCTCACACATATACTCACACCTGTGAGACAGGCTGTATATAACTATGTGTTTATATCACATCATGTGAGACAGGCTGTATATAACTATGTGTTTATATCACATCATGTGAGACAATGTATAAAGTAATAATAATATAAAGATATATATCACACAAATACTCACACCTGTGAGACAGGCTGTATATAACTATGTGTTTATATCACATCATGTGAGAGACAGGCTGTATATAACTATGTGTTTATATCACATCATGTGAGACAATGTATAAAGTAATAATAATATAAAGATATATATCACACAAATACTCACACCTGTGAGACAGGCTGTATATAGTGATGTGTTTATATCACATCATGTGAGAGACAGGCTGTATATAACTATGTGTTTATATCACATCATGTGAGACAGGCTGTATATAGCTATGTGTTTATCACATCATGTGAGACAATGTATAAAGTAATAATATAAAGATATATATCACACATATACTCACACCTGTATATATATAACTATCGGCTAGATTTAGAGTTTTGTCGGTAAGGACCCGCGTAGCTAACGCCGGCTTTTTTCTGGCCGCACCATAAAAATAACTCTGGTATTGAGAGTCCACATAAAGGCTGCGTTAGGCTCCAAAAAAGGAGCGTAGAGCATATTTAACGCAGCTTCAACTCTCGATACCAGAGTTGCTTACGGACGCGGCCAGCCTCAAAAACGTGCTCGTGCACGATTCCCCCATAGGAAACAATGGGGCTGTTTGAGCTGAAAAAAAACCTAACACCTGCAAAAAAGCCGCGTTCAGCTCCTAAAGCAGCCCCATTGTTGGCTATGCGTAAACACTTCATAAGTCTGCACCTAACACCCTAACATGTACCCCGAGTCTAAACACCCCTAACCTTACACTTATTAACCCCTAATCTGCCGCCCCCCGCTATCGCTGACCCCTGCATATCATTTTTAACCCCTAATCTGCCGCTCCGTAAACCGCCGCTACTTACATTATCCTTATGTACCCCTAATCTGCTGCCCCTAACACCGCCGACCCCTATATTATATTAACCCCTAATCTGCCGCCCACAACGTCGCCCCCACCTGCCTACACTTATTAACCCCTAATCTGCCGAGCGGACCGCACGCTATTATAATAAAGTTATTAACCCCTAATCCGCCTCACTAACCCTATAATAAATAGTATTAACCCCTAATCTGCCCTCCCTAACATCGCCGACACCTAACTTCAATTATTAACCCCTAATCTGCCGACCGGAGCTCACCGCTATTCTAATAAATGTATTAACCCCTAAAGCTAAGTCTAACCCTAACACTAACACCCCCCTAAGTTAAATATAATTTTTATCTAACGAAATAAATTAACTCTTATTAAATAAATTATTCCTATTTAAAGCTAAATACTTACCTGTAAAATAAACCCTAATATAGCTACAATATAAATTATAATTACATTGTAGCTAGGATTAATATTTATTTTACAGGCAACTTTGTAATTATTTTAACCAGGTACAATAGCTATTAAATAGTTAAGAACTATTTAATAGTTACCTAGTTAAACTAATTACAAAATTACCTGTAAAATAAATCCTAACCTAAGTTACAATTAAACCTAAAACTAGACTATCAATAAATTAATTAAATAAAATATCTACAATTACCTACAATTAAACCTAACACTACACTATCAATACATTAATTAAATACAATATCTACAAATAACTACAATGAAATAAACTAACTAAAGTACAAAAAATAAAAAAGAACTAAGTTACAAAAAATAAAAAAATATTTACAAACATAAGAAAAATCTTACAACAATTTTAAACTAATTACACCTACTCTAAGCCCCCTAATAAAATAACAAAGCCCCCCAAAATAAAAAAAATGCCCTTCCCTATTCTAAATTACTAAAGTTCAAAGCTCTTTTACCTTACCAGCCCTGAACAGGGCCCTTTGCGGGGCATGCCCCAAGAAGTTCAGCTCTTTTGCCTGTAAAAAAAAAAAACATACAATACCCCCCCCCCAACATTACAACCCACCACCCACATACCCCTAATCTAACCCAAACCCCCCTTAAATAAACCTAACACTAAGCCCCTGAAGATCTTCCTACCTTGTCTTCACCCTGCCAGGTTCACCGATCGGTCCAGAAGAGCTCCTCCGATGTCCTGATCCAAGCCCAAGCGGGGGGCTGAAGATGTCCATGATCCGGTCGAAGTCTTCATCCAAGCGGGGCAGAAGAGGTCTTCCATCCGATTGAAGTCTTCATCCAGGCGGCATCTTCTATCGTCATCCATCCGGAGCGAAGCGGCAGCATCCTGAAGACCTCCGACGCGGAACATCCATCCTGCCCGACGACTGAACGACGAATGACGGTTCCTTTAAATGACGTCATCCAAGATGGCGTCCCTCGAATTCCGATTGGCTGATAGGATTCTATCAGCCAATCGGAATTAAGGTAGGAATATTCTGATTGGCTGATGGAATCAGCCAATCAGAATCAAGTTCAATCTGATTGGCTGATCCAATCAGCCAATCAGATTGAGCTCGCATTCTATTGGCTGATCGGAACAGCCAATAGAATGCGAGCTCAATCTGATTGGATCAGCCAATCGGATTGAACTTGATTCTGATTGGCTGATTCAAATCAGAATATTCCTACCTTAATTCCGATTGGCTGATAGAATCCTATCAGCCAATCGGAATTCGAGGGACGCCATCTTGGATGACGTAATTTAAAGGAACCGTCATTCGTCGGGCAGGATGGATGTTCCGCGTCGGTGGTCTTCAGGATGCTGCCGCTTCGCTCCGGATGGATGACGATAGAAGATGCCGCCTGGATGAAGACTTCAATCGGATGGAAGACCTCTTCTGCCCCGCTTGGATGAACACTTCAATCGGATGGAAGACCTCTTCTGCCCCGCTTGGATGAAGACTTCGACCGGATCATGGACATCTTCAGCCCCCCGCTTGGGCTTGGATCAGGACATCGGAGGAGCTCTTCTGGACCGATCGGTGAACCTGGCAGGGTGAAGACAAGGTAGGAAGATCTTCAGGGGCTTAGTGTTAGGTTTATTTAAGGGGGGTTTGGGTTAGATTAGGGGTATGTGGGTTGTAATGTTGGGGGGGTATTGTATGTTTTTTTTTATAGGCAAAAGAGCTGAACTTCTTGGGGCATGCCCCGCAAAGGGCCCTGTTCAGGGCTGGTAAGGTAAAAGAGCTTTGAACTTTAGTAATTTAGAATAGGGTAGGGCATTTTGTTTATTTTGGGGGGCTTTGTTATTTTATTAGGGGGCTTAGAGTAGGTGTAATTAGTTTAAAATTGTTGTAAGATTTTTCTTATGTTTGTAAATATTTTTTTATTTTTTGTAACTTAGTTCTTTTTTATTTTTTGTACTTTAGTTAGTTTATTTCATTGTAGTTATTTGTAGGTATTTTATTTAATTAATGTATTGATAGTGTAGTGTTAGGTTTAATTGTAGGTAATTGTAGATATTTTATTTAATTAATTTAATGATAGTATAGTGTTAGGTTTAATTGTAACTCAGGTTGGGATTTATTTTACAGGTAATTTTGTAATTATTTTAACTAGGTAACTATTAAATAGTTCTTAACTATTTAATAGCTATTGTACCTGGTTAAAATAATTACAAAGTTGCCTGTAAAATAAATATTAATCCTAAAATAGCTACAATGTAATTATAATTTATATTGTAGCTATATTAGGATTTATTTTACAGGTAAGTATTTAGTTTTAAATAGGAATAAGTTATTTAATAAGAGTTAATTTATTTCGTTAGATTTAAATTATATTTAACTTAGGGGGGTGTTAGGGTTAGGGTTAGAATTAGCTTTAGGGGTTTAAAAATTTATTAGAATAGCGGTGAGCTCCGGTCGGCAGATTAGGAGTTAATGTTTGAAGTTAGGTGTCGGCGATGTTAGGGAGGGCAGATTAGGGGTTAATACTATTTATTATAGGGTTAGTGAGGCGGATTAGGGGTTAATAACTTTATTATAATAGCGGTGCGGTCCGCTCGGCAGATTAGGGGTTAATAAGTGTAGGTAGGTAGCGGCGACGTTGTGGGGGGCAGATTAGGGGTTAATTATTGTAAGTAGTTTGCGGCGACGTTGTGGGGGGCAGATTAGGGGTTAATAAATATAATACAGGGGTCGGCGGTGTTAGGGGCAGCAGATTAGGGGTACATAAGTATAACGTAGGTGGCGGTCGGCAGATTAGGGGTTAAAAAAATTTAATCGAGTGGCGGCGATGTGGGGGGACCTCGGTTTAGGGGTACATAGGTAGTTTATGGGTGTTAGTGTACTTTAGAGTACAGTAGTTAAGAGCTTTATGAACCGGCGTTAGCTCAAAAAGTCCTTAACTACTGACTTTTTTCTGCGGCTGGAGTTTTGTCGTTAGATTTCTAATGCTCACTTCAGACACGACTCTAAATACCGGAGTTAGAAAAATCCCATTGAAAAGATAGGATACGCAATTGACGTAAGGGGATCTGCGGTATGGAAAAGTCGCGGCTGAAAAGTGAGCGTTAGACCCTTTTTTGATTGACTCCAAATACCGGAGTTAGCCTAAAACCAGCGTTAGGAGCCTCTAACGCTGGTTTTCACGGCTACCGCCAAACTCCAAATCTAGGCCTATGTGTTTATATCACATCATGTGAGACAATGTATAAAGTAATAATATAAAGATATATATCACACATATACTCACACCTAGGCTGTATATAGCTATGTGTTTATATCACATCATGTGAGAGACAGGCTGTATATAACTATGTGTTTATATCACATCATGTGAGAGACAGGCTGTATATAGCTATGTGTTTATATCACATCATGTGAGAGACAGGCTGTATATAGCTATGTGTTTATATCACATCATGTGAGAGACGGGCTGTATATAGCTATGTGTTTATATCACATCATGTGAGACAATGTATAAAGTAATAATATAAAGATATATACTCACACCTGTATATAACTATGTGTTTATATCACATCATGTGAGACAATATATAAAGTAATAATAATATAAAGATATATATCACATATATACTGGCACATGTGAGACAGGCTGTATATAACTATGTGTTTATATAACATCATGTGAGACAATATATAAAGTAATAATATAAAGATATATATCACACATATACTCACACCTGTGAGACAGGCTGTATATAACTATGTGTTTATATAACAACATCATGTGAGACAATGTATAAAGTAATAATAATATAAAGATATATATCACAATCACACATATACTCACACCTGTGAGACAGGCTGTATATAACTATGTGTTTATATCACATCATGTGAGACAATGTATAAAGTAATAATAAAGATATATCTCACACATATACTCACACCTGTGAGATAGTTATATACAGCGTATCTCACAGGTGTGAGTATATGTGTGAGATATATCTTTATATTATTACTTTATACATTGTCTCACATGATGTGATATAAACACATAGTTATATACAGCCTGTCTCACAGGTGTGAGATATATCTTTATATTATTATTACTTTATACATTGTCTCACATGATGTGATATAAACACATAGTTATATACAGCCTGTCTCATAAGTGTCAGTATATGTGTGATATATATCTTTATATTATTATTACTTTATACATTGTCTCACATGTGATATAAACACATAGTTATATACAGCCTGTCTCACAGGTGTCAGTATATGTGTGATATATATCTTTCTATTATTACTTTATACATTGTCTCACATGTGATATAAACACATAGTTATATACAGCCTGTCTCACAGGTGTCAGTATATGTGTGATATATATCTTTCTATTATTACTTTATACATTGTCTCACATGTGATATAAACACATAGCTATATACAGCCTGTCTCTCACATGATGTGATATAAACACATAGCTATATACAGCCTGTCTCTCACATGATGTGATATAAACACATAGCTATATACAGCCTGTCTCTCACATGATGTGATATAAACACATAGCTATATACAGCCTGTCTCTCACATGATGTGATATAAACACATAGTTATATACAGCCTGTCTCTCACATGATGTGATATAAACACATAGCTATATACAGCCGGTCTCACAGGTGTGAGTATATGTGTGATATATATCTTTCTATTATTACTTTATACATTGTCTCACATGTGATATAAACACATAGCTATATACAGCCTGTCTCACAGGTGTGAGTATATGTGTGATATATATATCTTTATATTATTATTACTTTATACATTGTCTCACATGATGTGATATAAACACATAGTTATATACAGCCTGTCTCACATGATGTGATATAAACACATAGTTATATACAGCCTGTCTCTCACATGATGTGATATAAACACATAGTTATATACAGCCTGTCTCACAGGTGTGAGTATATGTGTGATATATATCTTTATATTATTATTACTTTATACATTGTCTCACAATGTATAAACACATAGTTATATATAAACACATAGTTATATACAGCCTGTCTCACAGGTGTCAGTATATGTGTGATATATATCTTTATATTATTATTACTTTATACATTGTCTCACATGATGTGATATAAACACATAGTTATATACAGCCTGTCTCTCACATGATGTGATATAAACACATAATTATATACAGCCTGTCTCACAGGTGTGAGTATATGTGTGATATATATCTTTATATTATTATTACTTTATACATTGTCTCACATGATGTGATATAAACACATAGTTATATACAGCCTGTCTCACATGATGTGATATAAACACATATCTATATACAGCCTGTCTCACATGATGTGATATAAACACATAGTTATATACAGCCTGTCTCACATGATGTGATATAAACACATAGTTATATACAGCCTGTCTCTCACATGATGTTATATAAACACATAGTTATATACAGCCTGTCTCACAGGTGTGAGTATATGTGTGATATATATCTTTATATTATTATTACTTTATACATTGTCTCACATGATGTGATATAAACACATAGTTATATACAGCCTAGGTGTGAGTATATGTGTGAGATATATCTTTATATTATTATTACTTTATACATTGTCTCACATGATGTGATATAAACACATAGTTATATACAGCCTGTCTCACATGTGTCAGTATATGTGTGATATATATCTTTATATTATTATTACTTTATACATTGTCTCACATGATGTGATATAAACACATAGTTATATACAGCCTGTCTCACATGTGCCAGTATATGTGTGATATATATCTTTATATTATTATTACTTTATATATTGTCTCACATGATGTGATATAAACACATAGCTATATACAGCCTGTCTCACAGGTGTGAGTATATGTGTGATATATATCTTTATATTATTATTACTTTATATATTGTCTCACATGATGTGATATAAACACATAGCTATATACAGCCTGTCTCACAGGTGTGAGTATATGTGTGATATATATCTTTATATTATTATTACTTTATACATTGTCTCACATGATGTGATATAAACACATAGCTATATACAGCCTGTCTCACAGGTGTGAGTATATGTGTGATATATATCTTTATATTATTATTACTTTATACATTGTCTCACATGATGTGATATAAAGATATATCTCACACATATACTCACACCTGTGAGACAGGCTGTATATACCTATGTGTTTATATCACATCACACAGTGTAGCTATACGGCGTCACACAGTTACAGGGTCACCCAGTGTAGCTCTACAGGGTCACACAGTTACAGGGTCAAACAGTGTAGCTATACGATGTCACAGTTACAGGGTCACACAGTGTAGCTATACGGTGTCACACAGTTACAGGGTCACACAGTGTAGCTATACGGTGTCACACAGTTACAGGATCACACAGTGTAGCTATACAGTGTCACAGTTACAGGTGTCACACAGTGTTGCTATACAGTGTCACAGTTACAGGTGTCACACAGTGTAGCTATACAGGGTCACACAGTTACAGGGTCACACAGTGTAGCTATGCAGGGTCACACAGTTACAGGGTCACACAGTTACAGGGTCACACAGTGTAGCTATGCAGGGTCACACAGTTACAGGGTCACACAGTGTAGCTATGCAGGGTCACACAGTTACAGGGTCACACAGTGTAGCTATGCAGGGTCACACAGTTACAGGGTCACACAGTGTAGCTATGCAGGGTCACACAGTTACAGGGTCACACAGTTACAGGGTCACACAGTGTAGCTATAAAGGGTCACACAGTTACAGGGTCACAGAGTGTAGCTATACAGGGTCACACAGTTACAGGGTCACACAGTGTAGCTATACAGGGTCACACAGTTATAGGGTCACACAGTTACAGGGTCACACAGTGTAGCTATACAGGGTCACACAGATACAGGGTCACACAGTGTAGCTATACAGGGTCACACAGTTACAGGGTCACACAGTGTAGCTATACAGGGTCACACAGTGTAGCTATACAGGGTCACACAGTTACAGGGTCACACAGTGTAGCTATACAGGGTCACACAGTGTAGCTATACAGGGTCACACAGTTACAGGGTCACACAGTTACAGGGTCACACAGTTACAGGGTCGCACAGTGTAGCTATACAGGGTCACACAGTTACAGGGTCACACAGTTACAGGGTCGCACAGTGTAGCTATACAGGGTCACAAAGTTACAGGGTCACACAGTGTAGCTATACAGGGTCACACAGTTACAGGGTCACACAGTTACAGGGTCACACAGTGTAGCTATACAGGGTCACACAGTGTAGCTATACAGGGTCACACAGTTACAGGGTCACACAGTTACAGGGTCACACAGTTACAGGGTCACACAGTTGCAGGGTCACACAGTGTAGCTATACAGGGTCACACAGTTACAGGGTCACACAGTGTAGCTATACAGGGTCACACAGTTACAGGGTCACCCAGTGTAGCTATACAGGGTCACACAGTGCAGCTATACAGGGTCACACAGTTACAGGGTCACCCAGTGTAGCTATATAGGGTCACACAGTTACAGGGTCACCCAGTGTAGCTATACAGGGTCACACAGTTACAGGGTCACCCAGTGTAGCTATACAGGGTCACACAGTGTAGCTATACAGGGTCACACAGTTACAGGGTCACACAGAGTAGCTATACAGGGTCACACAGTTACAGGGTCACACAGAGTAGCTTTACAGGGTCACACAGTTACAGGGTCACACAGTGTAGCTATACAGGATCACACAGTTACAGGGTCACACAGTGTAGCTATACAGGGTCACACAGTTACAGGGTCACACAGTGTAGCTATACAGGGTCACACAGATGCAGGGTCACACAGTTGCAGGGTCACACAGTTGCAGGGTCACACAGTTGCAGGGTCACACAGTTGCAGGGTCACACAGTTACAGGGTCACACAGTTACAGGGTCACACAGTGCAGCTATACAGGGTCACACAGTTACAGGGTCACACAGTTACAGGGTCACACAGTGCAGCTATACAGGGTCACACAGTTACAGGGTCACACAGTTACAGGGTCACACAGTTACAGGGTCACACAGTGCAGCTATACAGGGTCACACAGTGTAGCTATACAGGGTCACACAGTGTAGCTATACAGGGTCACACAGTTGCAGGGTCACACAGTTACAGGGTCACACAGTGCAGCTATACAGGGTCACACAGTTGCAGGGTCACACAGTTACAGGGTCACACAGTGTAGCTATACAGGGTCACACAGTTACAGGGTCACACAGTTACAGGGTCACACAGTGCAGCTATACAGGGTCACACAGTTGCAGGGTCACACAGTGCAGCTATACAGGGTCACACAGTGCAGCTATACAGGGTCACACAGTGCAGCTATACAGGGTCACACAGTGCAGCTATACAGGGTCACACAGTGCAGCTATACAGGGTCACACAGTGCAGCTATACAGGGTCACACAGTGTAGCTATACAGGGTCACACAGTGCAGCTATACAGGGTCACACAGTGCAGCTATACAGGGTCACACAGTGCAGCTATACAGGGTCACACAGTGTAGCTATACAGGGTCACACAGTGCAGCTATACAGGGTCACACAGTGCAGCTATACAGGGTCACACAGTTACAGGGTCACACAGTGTAGCTATACAGGGTCACACAGTTACAGGGTCACACAGTTACAGGGTCACACAGTGCAGCTATACAGGGTCACACAGTTACAGGGTCACACAGTGTAGCTATACAGGGTCACACAGTGTAGCTATACAGGGTCACACAGTTACAGGGTCACACAGTTACAGGGTCACACAGTTACAGGGTCACACAGTGTAGCTATACAGGGTCACACAGTTACAGGGTCACACAGTTACAGGGTCACACAGTTACAGGGTCACACAGTGCAGCTATACAGGGTCACACAGTGCAGCTATACAGGGTCACACAGTGCAGCTATACAGGGTCACACAGTGCAGCTATACAGGGTCACACAGTGCAGCTATACAGGGTCACACAGTTACAGGGTCACACAGTGTAGCTATACAGGGTCACACAGTTACAGGGTCACACAGTTACAGGGTCACACAGTTACAGGGTCACACAGTTACAGGGTCACACAGTGTAGCTATACAGGGTCACACAGTGTAGCTATGCAGGGTCACACAGTTACAGGGTCACACAGTGCAGCTATACAGGGTCACACAGTGTAGCTATGCAGGGTCACACAGTTACAGGGTCACACAGTGCAGCTATACAGGGTCACACAGTTACAGGGTCACACAGTGCAGCTATACAGGGTCACACAGTTACAGGGTCACACAGTTACAGGGTCACACAGTGTAGCTATACAGGGTCACACAGTTACAGGGTCACACAGTTACAGGGTCACACAGTGCAGCTATACAGGGTCACACAGTTACAGGGTCACACAGTGTAGCTATACAGGGTCACACAGTTGCAGGGTCACACAGTGTAGCTATACAGGGTCACACAGTGCAGCTATACAGGGTCACACAGTTACAGGGTCACACAGTTACAGGGTCACACAGTGCAGCTATACAGGGTCACACAGTTACAGGGTCACACAGTGTAGCTATACAGGGTCACACAGTTGCAGGGTCACACAGTGCAGCTATACAGGGTCACACAGTGCAGCTATACAGGGTCACACAGTGCAGCTATACAGGGTCACACAGTGCAGCTATACAGGGTCACACAGTGCAGCTATACAGGGTCACACAGTGCAGCTATACAGGGTCACACAGTGCAGCTATACAGGGTCACACAGTGTAGCTATACAGGGTCACACAGTGCAGCTATACAGGGTCACACAGTGTAGCTATACAGGGTCACACAGTGTAGCTATGCATGGTCACACAGTTACAGGGTCACACAGTGCAGCGTCACACAGTGCAGCTATACAGGGTCACACAGTGCAGCTATACAGGGTCACACAGTGTAGCTATACAGAGTCACACAGTGTAGCTATACAGAGTCACACAGTGCAGCTATACAGGGTCACACAGTTACAGGGTCACACAGTGCAGCTATACAGGGTCACCCAGTGTAGCTATACAGGGTCACACAGTTACAGGGTCACACAGTTACAGGGTCACACAGTGCAGCTATACAGGGTCACCCAGTGTAGCTATACAGGGTCACACAGTTACAGGGTCACACAGTGCAGCTATACAGGGTCACCCAGTGTAGCTATACAGGGTCACACAGTTACAGGGTCACACAGTGCAGCTATACAGGGTCACCCAGTGTAGCTATACAGGGTCACACAGTTACAGGGTCACACAGTGCAGCTATACAGGGTCACACAGTTACAGGGTCACACAGTTACAGGGTCACACAGTGCAGCTATACAGGGTCACACAGTTGCAGGGTCACACAGTGCAGCTATACAGGGTCACACAGTGCAGCTATACAGGGTCACACAGTGCAGCTATACAGGGTCACACAGTTACAGGGTCACACAGTGCAGCTATACAGGGTCACACAGTTGCAGGGTCACACAGTTACAGGGTCACCCAGTGCAGCTATACAGGGTCACACAGTGCAGCTATACAGGGTCACACAGTGCAGCTATACAGGGTCACACAGTGCAGCTATACAGGGTCACACAGTGCAGCTATACAGGGTCACACAGTGCAGCTATACAGGGTCACACAGTTGCAGGGTCACACAGTTACAGGGTCACACAGTGCAGCTATACAGGGTCACACAGTTACAGGGTCACACAGTGTAGCTATACAGGGTCACACAGTTACAGGGTCACACAGTTACAGGGTCACACAGTGCAGCTATACAGGGTCACACAGTTACAGGGTCACACAGTGTAGCTATACAGGGTCACACAGTGTAGCTATACAGGGTCACACAGTTACAGGGTCACACAGTGTAGCTATACAGGGTCACACAGTTACAGGGTCACACAGTTACAGGGTCACACAGTGTAGCTATACAGGGTCACACAGTTACAGGGTCACACAGTTACAGGGTCACACAGTTACAGGGTCACACAGTGCAGCTATACAGGGTCACACAGTGCAGCTATACAGGGTCACACAGTGCAGCTATACAGGGTCACACAGTGCAGCTATACAGGGTCACACAGTTACAGGGTCACACAGTGTAGCTATACAGGGTCACACAGTTACAGGGTCACACAGTTACAGGGTCACACAGTTACAGGGTCACACAGTGTAGCTATACAGGGTCACACAGTGTAGCTATGCAGGGTCACACAGTTACAGGGTCACACAGTGCAGCTATACAGGGTCACACAGTTACAGGGTCACACAGTTACAGGGTCACACAGTGTAGCTATACAGGGTCACACAGTTACAGGGTCACACAGTTACAGGGTCACACAGTGCAGCTATACAGGGTCACACAGTTACAGGGTCACACAGTGTAGCTATACAGGGTCACACAGTTGCAGGGTCACACAGTGTAGCTATACAGGGTCACACAGTGCAGCTATACAGGGTCACACAGTTACAGGGTCACACAGTTACAGGGTCACACAGTGCAGCTATACAGGGTCACACAGTTACAGGGTCACACAGTGTAGCTATACAGGGTCACACAGTTGCAGGGTCACACAGTGCAGCTATACAGGGTCACACAGTGCAGCTATACAGGGTCACACAGTGCAGCTATACAGGGTCACACAGTGCAGCTATACAGGGTCACACAGTGCAGCTATACAGGGTCACACAGTGCAGCTATACAGGGTCACACAGTGCAGCTATACAGGGTCACACAGTGTAGCTATACAGGGTCACACAGTGCAGCTATACAGGGTCACACAGTGTAGCTATACAGGGTCACACAGTGTAGCTATACATGGTCACACAGTTACAGGGTCACACAGTGCAGCGTCACACAGTGCAGCTATACAGGGTCACACAGTGCAGCTATACAGGGTCACACAGTGTAGCTATACAGAGTCACACAGTGTAGCTATACAGAGTCACTACAGTGCAGCTATACAGGGTCACACAGTTACAGGGTCACACAGTGCAGCTATACAGGGTCACCCAGTGTAGCTATACAGGGTCACACAGTTACAGGGTCACACAGTTACAGGGTCACACAGTGCAGCTATACAGGGTCACCCAGTGTAGCTATACAGGGTCACACAGTTACAGGGTCACACCGTTACAGGGTCACACAGTGCAGCTATACAGGGTCACCCAGTGTAGCTATACAGGGTCACACAGTTACAGGGTCACACAGTGCAGCTATACAGGGTCACCCAGTGTAGCTATACAGGGTCACACAGTTACAGGGTCACACAGTGCAGCTATACAGGGTCACACAGTTACAGGGTCACACAGTTACAGGGTCACACAGTGCAGCTATACAGGGTCACACAGTTGCAGGGTCACACAGTTCCGGTCACCACAGTGCAGCTATACAGGGTCACACAGTGCAGCTATACAGGGTCACACAGTGCAGCTATACAGGGTCACACAGTTGCAGGGTCACACAGTTTACAGGGTCACACAGTTACAGGGTCACACAGTGCAGCTATACAGGGTCACACAGTGCAGCTATACAGGGTCACACAGTGCAGCTATACAGGGTCACACAGTGCAGCTATACAGGGTCACACAGTGCAGCTATACAGGGTCACACAGTGTAGCTATACAGGGTCACACAGTGTAGCTATACAGGGTCACACAGTGCAGCTATACAGGGTCCACACAGTGCAGCTATACAGGGTCACACAGTGCAGCTATACAGGGTCACACAGTGCAGCTATACAGGGTCACACAGTTACAGGGTCACACAGTTACAGGGTCACACAGTGCAGCTATACAGGGTCACACAGTTGCAGGGTCACACAGTTACAGGGTCACACAGTGCAGCTATACAGGGTCACACAGTGCAGCTATACAGGGTCACACAGTTACAGGGTCACACAGTTACAGGGTCACACAGTGCAGCTATACAGGGTCACACAGTGCAGCTATACAGGGTCACACAGTTACAGGGTCACACAGTGCAGCTATACAGGGTCACACAGTTGCAGGGTCACACAGTGCAGCTATACAGGGTCACACAGTTACAGGGTCACACAGTTACAGGGTCACACAGTGTAGCTATACAGGGTCACACAGTTGCAGGGTCACACAGTGTAGCTATACAGGGTCACACAGTTACAGGGTCACACAGTGCAGCTATACAGGGTCACACAGTTACAGGGTCACACAGTGTAGCTATACAGGGTCACACAGTTACCAGGGTCACACAGTGTAGCTATACAGGGTCACACAGTTACAGGGTCACACAGTTACAGGGTCACACAGTTACAGAGTCACACAGTTGCAGCTATACAGGGTCACACAGTGCAGCTATACAGGGTCACACAGTGCAGCTATACAGGGTCACACAGTGTAGCTATACAGGGTCACACAGTGTAGCTATACAGGGTCACACAGTTACAGGGTCACACTGTGCAGCTATACAGGGTCACACAGTTACAGGGTCACACAGTGCAGCTATACAGGGTCACACAGTGCAGCTATACAGGGTCACACAGTGCAGCTATACAGGGTCACACAGTGCAGCTATACAGGGTCACACAGTGCAGCTATACAGGGTCACACAGTGCAGCTATACAGGGTCACACAGTGCAGCTATACAGGGTCACACAGTGCAGCTATACAGGGTCACACAGTGCAGCTATACAGGGTCACACAGTGCAGCTATACAGGTCACACAGTGTAGCTATACAGGGTCACACAGTTACAGGGTCACACAGTTGCAGGGTCACACAGTTACAGGGTCACACAGTGCAGCTATACAGGGTCACACAGTGCAGCTATACAGGGTCACACAGTGTAGCTATACAGGGTCACACAGTTGCAGGGTCACACAGTGTAGCTATACAGGTTCACACAGTGCAGCTATACAGGGTCACACAGTTGCAGGGTCACACAGTTACAGGGTCACACAGTGCAGCTATACAGGGTCACACAGTGCAGCTATACAGGGTCACACAGTGCAGCTATACAGGGTCACACAGTGCAGCTATACAGGGTCACACAGTGCAGCTATACAGGGTCACACAGTGCAGCTATACAGGGTCACACAGTGCAGCTATACAGGGTCACACAGTGCAGCTATACAGGGTCACACAGTTGCAGGGTCACACAGTTACAGGGTCACCCAGTGCAGCTATACAGGGTCACACAGTGCAGCTATACAGGGTCACACAGTGCAGCTATACAGGGTCACACAGTGCAGCTATACAGGGTCACACAGTGCAGCTATACAGGGTCACACAGTTGCAGGGTCACACAGTTACAGGGTCACACAGTGCAGCTATACAGGGTCACACAGTTGCAGGGTCACACAGTTACAGGGTCACACAGTGCAGCTATACAGGGTCACACAGTGCAGCTATACAGGGTCACACAGTGCAGCTATACAGGGTCACACAGTTGCAGGGTCACACAGTTACAGGGTCACACAGTTACAGGGTCACACAGTGCAGCTATACAGGGTCACACAGTGCAGCTATACAGGGTCACACAGTGCAGCTATACAGGGTCACACAGTGCAGCTATACAGGGTCACACAGTGCAGCTATACAGGGTCACACAGTGTAGCTATACAGGGTCACACAGTGTAGCTATACAGGGTCACACAGTGCAGCTATACAGGGTCACACAGTGCAGCTATACAGGGTCACACAGTGCAGCTATACAGGGTCACACAGTGCAGCTATACAGGGTCACACAGTTGCAGGGTCACACAGTTACAGGGTCACACAGTGCAGCTATACAGGGTCACACAGTTGCAGGGTCACACAGTTACAGGGTCACACAGTGCAGCTATACAGGGTCACACAGTGCAGCTATACAGGGTCACACAGTGCAGCTATACAGGGTCACACAGTTACAGGGTCACACAGTGCAGCTATACAGGGTCACACAGTGCAGCTATACAGGGTCACACAGTTACAGGGTCACACAGTGCAGCTATACAGGGTCACACAGTTACAGGGTCACACAGTGCAGCTATACAGGGTCACACAGTTGCAGGGTCACACAGTTAAAGGGTCACACAGTGTAGCTATACAGGGTCACACAGTTGCAGGGTCACACAGTGTAGCTATACAGGGTCACACAGTTACAGGGTCACACAGTGCAGCTATACAGGGTCACACAGTTACAGGGTCACACAGTGTAGCTATACAGGGTCACACAGTTACAGGGTCACACAGTGTAGCTATACAGGGTCACACAGTTACAGGGTCACACAGTTACAGGGTCACACAGTTACAGAGTCACACAGTGCAGCTATACAGGGTCACACAGTGCAGCTATACAGGGTCACACAGTGCAGCTATACAGGGTCACACAGTGTAGCTATACAGGGTCACACAGTGCAGCTATACAGGGTCACACAGTGTAGCTATACAGGGTCACACAGTTGCAGGGTCACACAGTTACAGGGTCACACAGTGCAGCTATACAGGGTCACACAGTGCAGCTATACAGGGTCACACAGTGTAGCTATACAGGGTCACACAGTTGCAGGGTCACACAGTGTAGCTATACAGGTTCACACAGTGCAGCTATACAGGGTCACACAGTTGCAGGGTCACACAGTTACAGGGTCACACAGTGCAGCTATACAGGGTCACACAGTGCAGCTATACAGGGTCACACAGTGCAGCTATACAGGGTCACACAGTGCAGCTATACAGGGTCACACAGTGCAGCTATACAGGGTCACACAGTGCAGCTATACAGGGTCACACAGTTACAGGGTCACACAGTGCAGCTATACAGGGTCACACAGTTACAGGGTCACACAGTGCAGCTATACAGGGTCACACAGTGCAGCTATACAGGGTCACACAGTGCAGCTATACAGGGTCACACAGTGCAGCTATACAGGGTCACACAGTGCAGCTATACAGGGTCACACAGTGCAGCTATACAGGGTCACACAGTGTAGCTATACAGGGTCACACAGTGCAGCTATACAGGGTCACACAGTGCAGCTATACAGGGTCACACAGTGCAGCTATACAGGGTCACACAGTTGCAGGGTCACACAGTGTAGCTATACAGGGTCACACAGTGCAGCTATACAGGGTCACACAGTGCAGCTATACAGGGTCACACAGTGTAGCTATACAGGGTCACACAGTGCAGCTATACAGGGTCACACAGTGCAGCTATACAGGGTCACACAGTGCAGCTATACAGGGTCACACAGTTACAGGGTCACACAGTGTAGCTATACAGGGTCACACAGTGCAGCTATACAGGGTCACACAGTTACAGGGTCACACAGTGTAGCTATACAGGGTCACACAGTGCAGCTATACAGGGTCACACAGTGCAGCTATACAGGGTCACACAGTTACAGGGTCACACAGTGCAGCTATACAGGGTCACACAGTGCAGCTATACAGGGTCACACAGTGTAGCTATACAGGGTCACACAGTGCAGCTATACAGGGTCACACAGTGCAGCTATACAGGGTCACACAGTGCAGCTATACAGGGTCACACAGTGTAGCTATACAGGGTCACACAGTGTAGCTATACAGGGTCACACAGTTACAGGGTCACACAGTGCAGCTATACAGGGTCACACAGTGTAGCTATACAGGGTCACACAGTTACAGGGTCACACAGTTACAGGGTCACACAGTTACAGGGTCACACAGTGCAGCTATACAGGGTCACACAGTTACAGGGTCACACAGTTACAGGGTCACACAGTTACAGGGTCACACAGTTACAGGGTCACACAGTTACAGGGTCACACAGTGCAGCTATACAGGGTCACACAGTGCAGCTATACAGGGTCACACAGTGCAGCTATACAGGGTCACACAGTGCAGCTATACAGGGTCACACAGTGCAGCTATACAGGGTCACACAGTGCAGCTATACAGGGTCACACAGTGCAGCTATACAGGGTCACACAGTGCAGCTATACAGGGTCACACAGTTGCAGGGTCACACAGTTGCAGGGTCACACAGTGTAGCTATACAGGGTCACACAGTTGCAGGGTCACACAGTGTAGCTATACAGGGTCACACAGTTACAGGGTCACACAGTGCAGCTATACAGGGTCACACAGTTACAGGGTCACACAGTGCAGCTATACAGGGTCCACAGTTACAGGGTCACACAGTTACAGGGTCACACAGTTACAGGGTCACACAGTGCAGCTATACAGGGTCACACAGTGCAGCTATACAGGGTCACACAGTGCAGCTATACAGGGTCACACAGTGCAGCTATACAGGGTCACACAGTGCAGCTATACAGGGTCACACAGTGCAGCTATACAGAGTCACACAGTTACAGGGTCACACAGTGCAGCTATACAGGGTCACACAGTTACAGGGTCACACAGTGCAGCTATACAGGGTCACACAGTTACGAGTCACACACAGTGCAGCTATTCAGGGTCACACAGTTAACAGGGTCTCCCAGTTACAGGGTCCACACAGTTTACAGGGTCACACAGTTACAGGGTCACACAGTGTAGCTATAGAGGGTCCACAGTTTTCGGGGTTCACACAGTTACAGGTCACACAGTGTAGCTATACAGGGTCACACTCTGTTACAGGGTCTCTACCAGTGCAGCTATACTGGGTAACACAGTGCAGCTATACAGGGTCTCACAGTGCAGCTATACAGGGTCACACAGTTACAGGGTCACACAGTTACAGGGTCACACAGTGTAGCTATACAGGGTCAACAGTTACAGGGTCAAACAGTTGCGCTATTACAGGGTCACACAGTTGCTGGGTCACACAGTGTTGCTATCAGGGTCACACAGTTACAGGTGTAAACAGTGTAGCTATTACCGGGTCACACAGTTACAGGGTCACAGTCAGTATACAGGGTCACACAGTTGCTAGGGTCACACAGTGCTAGCTATACAGGTTCACCAGTGCAGGGTCAGGATACAGGTCACACAGTGGCAGCTATACAGGGTCACACAGTGCAGCTATACAGGGTCACACAGTGCAGCTATACAGGGTCACACAGTGCAGCTATACAGAGTCACACAGTTACAAGGTCACACAGTGCAGCTATACAGGGTCACACAGTTACAGGGTCACACAGTGCAGCTATACAGGGTCACACAGTTACAGGGTCACACAGTGCAGCTATACAGGGTCACACAGTTACAGGGTCACACAGTGTAGCTATACAGGTCACACAGTTACAGGGTCACACAGTGCAGCTATACAGGGTCACACAGTTACAGGGTCACACAGTGTAGCTATACAGGGTCACACAGTTACAGGGTCACACAGTGTAGCTATACAGGGTCACACAGTTACAGGGTCACACAGTGCAGCTATACAGGGTCACACAGTTACAGGGTCACACAGTGCAGCTATACAGGGTCACACAGTGTAGCTATACAGGGTCACACAGTGCAGCTATACAGGGTCACACAGTGCAGCTACACAGAGTCACACAGTGCAGCTATACAGGGTCACACAGTGCAGCTATACAGGGTCACACAGTGTAGCTATACAGGGTCACACAGTGCAGCTATACAGGGTCACACAGTGTAGCTATACAGGGTCACACAGTTACAGGGTCACACAGTGTAGCTATACAGGGTCACACAGTTACAGGGTCACACAGTGCAGCTATACAGGGTCACACAGTTACAGGGTCACACAGTTTACAGGGTCACACAGTTACAGGGTCACACAGTTACAGGGTCACACAGTGTAGCTATACAGGGTCACACAGTTACAGGGTCACACAGTTACAGGGTCACACAGTGCAGCTATACAGGGTCACACAGTTACAGGGTCACACAGTGTAGCTATACAGGGTCACACAGTTGCAGGGTCACACAGTGCAGCTATACAGGGTCACACAGTGTAGCTATACAGGGTCACACAGTTACAGGGTCACACAGTGCAGCTATACAGGGTCACACAGTGCAGCTATACAGGGTCACACAGTGCAGCTATACAGGGTCACACAGTGCAGCTATACAGGGTCACACAGTGCAGCTATACAGGGTCACACAGTGCAGCTATACAGGGGTCACACAGTGCAAGCAATACAGGGTCACACAGTGCAGCAATACAGGGTCCACACAGTGCAGCTATACAGGTCACACAGTGCAGCTATACAGGGTCACACAGTGCAGCTATACAGGGTCACACAGTGCAGCTATACAGGGTCACACAGTGCAGCTATACAGGGTCACACAGTGCAGCTATACAGGGTCAACACAGTGCAGCTATACAGGGTCACACAGTGCAGCTATACAGGGTCACACAGTGCAGCTATACAGGGTCACACAGTGCAGCTATACAGGGTCACACAGTGCAGCTATACAGGGTCACACCGTGCAGCTATACAGGGTCACACAGTGCAGCTATACAGGGTCCCACAGTGCAGCTATACAGGGTCACACAGTGCAGCTATACAGGGTCACACAGTGTAGCTATACAGGGTCACACAGTTACAGGGTCACACAGTTACTAGGTCACACAGTGCTATCTATACAGGGTCACACAGTTACAGGGTCACACAGTGCAGCTATACAGGGTCACACAGTTACAGGGTCACACAGTTACAGGGTCACGCAGTGTAGCTATACAGGGTCACACAGTTACAGGGTCACACAGTTACAGGGTCACACAGTGCAGCTATACAGGGTCACACAGTTGCAGGGTCACACAGTGCAGCTATACAGGGTCACGCAGTTACAGGGTCACACAGTGCAGCTATACAGGGTCACACAGTGTAGCTATACAGGGTCACACAGTTACAGGGTCACACAGTTACAGGGTCACACAGTTACAGGGTCACACAGTGCAGCTATACAGGGTCACACAGTTACAGGGTCACACAGTTACAGGGTCACACAGTGCAGCTATACAGGGTCACACAGTGCAGCTATACAGGGTCACACAGTGCAGCTATACAGGGTCACACAGTGCAGCTATACAGGGTCACACAGTTGCAGGGTCACACAGTTGCAGGGTCACACAGTGTAGCTATACAGGGTCACACAGTTGCAGGGTCACACAGTGTAGCTATACAGGGTCACACAGTGCAGCTATACAGGGTCACACAGTTACAGGGTCACACAGTGCAGCTATACAGGGTCACACAGTGCAGCTATACAGGGTCACACAGTTACAGGGTCACACAGTGTAGCTATACAGGGTCACACAGTGCAGCTATACAGGGTCACACAGTTGCAGGGTCACACAGTGTAGCTATACAGGGTCACACAGTGCAGCTATACAGGGTCACACAGTTACAGGGTCACACAGTTACAGGGTCACACAGTTACAGGGTCACACAGTGCAGCTATACAGGGTCACACAGTGCAGCTATACAGGGTCACACAGTGCAGCTATACAGGGTCACACAGTGCAGCTATACAGGGTCACACAGTGTAGCTATACAGGGTCACACAGTGTAGCTATACAGGGTCACACAGTTACAGGGTCACACAGTTACAGGGTCACACAGTTACAGGGTCACACAGTGCAGCTATACAGAGTCACACAGTGCAGCTATACAGGGTCACACAGTTACAGGGTCACACAGTGCAGCTATACAGGGTCACACAGTGCAGCTATACAGGGTCACACAGTTGCAGGGTCACACAGTGCAGCTATACAGGGTCACACAGTGCAGCTATACAGGGTCACACAGGCAGCTATACAGGGTCACACAGTGCAGCTATACAGGGTCCACACAGTGCAGCTATACAGGGTCACACAGTACAGGGGTCACACAGTACAGGGTCACACAGTGTAGCTATACAGGGTCACACAGTGCAGTATACAGGGTCACACAGTTATCAGGGTCACCAGTGCAGCTATACTCGGGTCACACAGTGCAGTTGCAGCACAGTAGAGGGTCACACAGTTACACGGGGTCACACAGTGCAGCTTTACAGGGTTCACACAGTTGCAGGCTATACAGGGTCGACCAGGCAGCTATTACAGGGTCACACAGTGCAGCTATACATGGGTGCGAGCACTGTGCCACAGCTATACAGCGGGCACACAGTGCCGAGCTATACAGGGTCACACAGTTGCAGGGGTCACACAGTGTAGCTAAACAGGGTCACCAGTTACCGGGCTCACACAGTTACAGGGTCACACAGTGTAGCTATACAGGGTCACACAGTGTAGCTATACAGGGTCACACAGTTACAGGGTCACACAGTGCAGCTATACAGGGTCACACAGTTACAGGGTCACACAGTGTAGCTATACAGGGTCACACAGTTACAGGGTCACACAGTGTAGCTATACAGGGTCACACAGTTACAGGGTCACACAGTTACAGGGTCACACAGTTACAGAGTCACACAGTGCAGCTATACAGGGTCACACAGTGCAGCTATACAGGGTCACACAGTGCAGCTATACAGGGTCACACAGTGTAGCTATACAGGGTCACACAGTGTAGCTATACAGGGTCACACAGTGCAGCTATACAGGGTCACACAGTGTAGCTATACAGGGTCACACAGTTGCAGGGTCACACAGTTACAGGGTCACACGTGCAGCTATACAGGGTCACACAGTGCAGCTATACAGGGTCACACAGTGTAGCTATACAGGGTCACACAGTTGCAGGGTCACACAGTGTAGCTATACAGGTTCACACAGTGCAGCTATACAGGGTCACACAGTTGCAGGGTCACACAGTGCAGCTATACAGGGTCACACAGTGCAGCTATACAGGGTCACACAGTGTAGCTATACAGGGTCACACAGTGCAGCTATACAGGGTCACACAGTGCAGCTATACAGGGTCACACAGTGCAGCTATACAGGGTCACACAGTGTAGCTATACAGGGTCACACAGTGCAGCTATACAGGGTCACACAGTTACAGGGTCACACAGTGTAGCTATACAGGGTCACACAGTTGCAGGGTCACACAGTGCAGCTATACAGGGTCACACAGTGTAGCTATACAGGGTCACACAGTTACAGGGTCACGCAGCTATACAGGGTCACACAGTGCAGCTATACAGGGTCACACAGTGCAGCTATACAGGGTCACACAGTGCAGCTATACAGGGTCACACAGTGCAGCTATACAGGGTCACACAGTGCAGCTATACAGGGTCACACAGTGCACGCTATACAGGTCACACAGTGCAGCTATACAGGGTCACACAGTGCAGCTATACAGGTCACACAGTGCAGCTATACAGGGGTCACACACAGTGCAGCTATACAGGGTCACAACTGTGCAGCTATACAGGGTCACACAGTGCAGCTATACAGGGGTCACACAGTGCAGCTTACAGGGGTCACACAGTGCAGCTATACAGGGTCACACAGTGCAGCTATACAGGGTCACACAGTGCAGCTATACAGGGTCACACAGTGCAGCTATACAGGGTCACACAGTGCAGCTATACAGGGTCACACAGTGCAGCTATACAGGGTCACACAGTGCAGCTATACAGGGTCACACAGGTACAGCTATACAGGGTCACACAGTGCAGCTATACACAGGGTCACACAGTGCAGCTATACAGGGTCACACAGTGTAGCTATACAGGGTCACACAGTTACAGGGTCACACAGTGTATCTATACAGGGTCACACAGTTACAGGGTCACACAGTGCAGCTATACAGGGTCACACAGTTACAGGGTCACACAGTTACAGGGTCACGCAGTGTAGCTATACAGGGTCACACAGTTACAGGGTCACACAGTTACAGGGTCACACAGTGCAGCTATACAGGGTCACACAGTTGCAGGGTCACACAGTGCAGCTATACAGGGTCACACAGTTACAGGGTCACACAGTGCAGCTATACAGGGTCACACAGTGTAGCTATACAGGGTCACACAGTTACAGGGTCACACAGTTACAGGGTCACACAGTTACAGGGTCACACAGTGCAGCTATACAGGGTCACACAGTTACAGGGTCACACAGTTACAGGGTCACACAGTGCAGCTATACAGGGTCACACAGTTACAGGGTCACACAGTTACAGGGTCACACAGTTACAGGGTCACACAGTTGCAGGGTCACACAGTTACAGGGTCACACAGTTACAGGGTCACACAGTTACAGGGTCACACAGTTACAGGGTCACACAGTTGCAGGGTCACACAGTTGCAGGGTCACACAGTTGCAGGGTCACACAGTTGCAGGGTCACACAGTTACAGGGTCACACAGTTACAGGGTCACACAGTGCAGCTATACAGGGTCACACAGTTACAGGGTCACACAGTGCAGCTATAGAGGGTCACACAGTTACAGGGTCACACAGTTACAGGGTCACACAGTTACAGGGTCACACAGTTACAGGGTCACACAGTGCAGCTATACAGGGTCACACAGTTACAGGGTCACACAGTGCAGCTATACAGGGTCACACAGTTACAGGTTCACACAGTGCAGCTATAGAGGGTCACACAGTTACAGGGTCACACAGTTACAGGGTCACACAGTTACAGGGTCACACAGTTGCAGGGTCACACAGTTGCAGGGTCACACAGTTGCAGGGTCACACAGTTGCATGCACTTCAGCCCCCTTCGGTATATAAAGAGTTGTTCTGAACCTGATGTAGGCGACAGTGACATTGTCACCCCTAAGACTGCCCCCAGGCTCACCATGATATCCGCACAACGGGAGCTGCCGCAGAACCGCTCGGTCTCACACAGTTACAGCAGCCCACAGACTCGTCACCATAGCAACCCACCGCTAAACGACAATGCGCATGCGTACAGGCTGGCTTAACCTCGTTACCAGTCCGTGAGCTGTGTACGTTTGACGTCACAAAACATGCGTTTATAGAAATACATTTCCATAGTCAATTTTCTACAGAACGATACTGAGGCTTGGCACGCAACGCAATACCCGGAAGTTAAGGACGCGTCACTAAGCAACGTACTTTGTAACAACTGCCCATAACTGTCAGTAACAGCATGCCAGTGATTAACCCTCAGCTGCCTGTAACTATTATATACACATAACAGTAACAGCATGGCAGTGATTAACCCTCAGCTGTCTATAACTATTATATACACATAACAGTAACAGAATGACAGTTAACACTCAGGTGCCTGTAACTATTATATACACATAACAGTAACAGCATGACAGTGATTAACCCTCAGCTGCCTGTAACTATTATATACACATAACAGTAACAGCATGACAGTGATTAACCCTCAGCTGCCTGTAACTATTATATACACATAACAGTAACAGCATGACAGTGATTAACCCTCAGCTGCCTGTAACTATTATATACACATAACAGTAACAGCATGACAGTGATTAACCCTCAGCTGTCTGTAACTATTATATACACATAACAGTAACAGAATGACAGTGATTAACACTCAGGTGCCTGTAACTATTATATACACATAACAGTAACAGCATGACAGTGATTAACCCTCAGCTGCCTGTAACTATTATATACACATAACAGTAACAGCATGACAGTGATTAACCCTCAGCTGCCTGTAACTATTATATACACATAACAGTAACAGCATGACAGTGATTAACACTCAGGTGCCTGTAACTATTATATATACACATAACAGTAACAGCATGCCAGTGATTAACCCTCAGCTGCCTGTAACTATTATATACACATAACAGTAACAGCATGACAGTGATTAACACTCAGGTGCCTGTAACTATTATATACACATAACAGTAACAGCATGGCAGTGATTAACCCTCAGCTGCCTGTAACTATTATATACACATAACAGTAACAGCATGGCAGTGATTAACCCTCAGCTGCCTGTAACTATTATATACCCATAACAGTAACAGCATGACAGTGATTAACCCTCAGCTGCCTATAACTATTATATATACACATAACAGTAACAGCATGACAGTGATTAACCCTCAGCTGCCTGTAACTATTATATACACATAACAGTAACAGCATGACAGTGATTAACCATCAGCTGCCTGTAACTATTATATATACACACATAATAGTAACAGCATGACAGTGATTAACCCTCAGCTGCCTGTAACTATTATATACACATAACAGTAACAGCATGACAGTGATTAACCCTCAGCTGCCTGTAAGTATTATATACACATAACAGTAACAGCATGACAGTGATTAACCCTCAGCTGCCTGTAACTATTATATACACATAACAGTCAGTAACAGCATGCCAGTAATTAACCCTCAGCTGCCTGTAACTATTATATACACATAACAGTAACAGCATACCAGTGATTAACCCTCAGCTGCCTGTAACTATTATATACATATAACAGTAACAGCATGACAGTGATTAACCCTCAGCTGCCTGTAACTATTATATACACATAACAGTAACAGCATGACATTGATTAACCTTCAGCTGCCTGTAACTATTTTATACACATAACAGTAACAGCATGGCAGTGATTAAACCTCAGCTGTCTGTAACTATTATATACATATAACAGTAACAGCATGACAGTGATTAACACTCAGGTGCCTGTAACTATTATATACACATAACAGTAACAGCATGACAGTGATTAACACTCAGCTGTCTGTAACCATTATATACACATAACAGTAACAGAATGACAGTGATTAACACTCAGCTGTCTGTAACCATTATATACACATAACAGTAACAGAATGACAGTGATTAACACTCAGCTGTCTGTAACCATTATATACACATAACAGTAACAGCATGACAGTGATTAACCCTCAGCTGTCTGTAACTATTATATACACATAACAGTAACAGCATGACAGTGATTAACCTTCAGCTGCCTGTAACTATTTTATACACATAACAGTAACAGCATGGCAGTGATTAAACCTCAGCTGTCTGTAACTATTATATACATATAACAGTAACAGCATGGCAGTGATTAACCCTCAGCTGCCTGTAACTATTTTATACACATAACAGTAACAGCATGGCAGTGATTAATCCTCAGCTGCCTGTAACTATTACATACACATAACAGTAACAGTATGGCAGTGATTAATCCTCAGCTGCCTGTATTATATACACATAACTGTCACTAACAGCATGACAGTGATTAACCCTCAGCTGTCTGTAACTATTATATACATATAACAGTAACAGCATGGCAGTGATTAACCCTCAGCTGCCTGTAACTATTTTATACACATAACAGTAACAGCATGGCAGTGATTAATCCTCAGCTGCCTGTAACTATTATATACACATAACAGTAACAGTATGGCAGTGATTAATCCTCAGCTGCCTGTATTATATACACATAACTGTCACTAACAGCATGACAGTGATTAACCCTCAGCTGTCTGTACCCATTATATACACATAACAGTAACAGAATGACAGTGATTAACCCTCAGCTGTCTGTACCCATTATATACACATAACAGTAACAGAATGACAGTGATTAACCCTCAGCTGTCTGTACCCATTATATACACATAGCAGTAACAGAATGACAGTGATTAACCTTGATACCTTGTATATGTTACTAGTTTTAATGATGATGCTTTGTAACAAGTAGTTTTTAATAGAGTTTTTTCATGTAGCCACTAGGTGGCAGCCATAGGGCCCTATGAGGTCAGTTTGGCGCCAAAGAAAGTGTATTTAAATGTTGTGAAATGGCTATATCATTAGCATGAATAAGAGGTTAAAGGGACAGTATAGTATTAATTAAACTTTCATTATTCAGATAGGACTTTTAATTTTAATCAACTTTCCAATTTACTTTTATCATCAAATTTGCTTTGTTCTCTTGGTATTCTTAGTTAAACTAAACATAGGTAGGCTCATATGCTAATTTCTAAGCCTTTGAGGGCTGCCTCTTATCACATGCTTTTTAAATCTCTTTTCAACACAAAGAGACAGAAAGTACATGTGGGCCATATAGATAACACTGTGTTCAGGCACAGGGGTTATTTAAGATCTAGCACAACACAAAGAGACAGAAAGTACACGTGGGCCATATAGATAACACTGTGTTCAGGCACAGGGGGTTATTTAAGATCTAGCACAACACAAAGAGACAGAAAGTACACGTGGGCCATATAGATAACACTGTGTTCAGGCACCGAAAGTTATTGAAGATCTAGCACAACACAAAGAGACAGAAAGTACACGTGGGCCATATAGATAACACTGTGTTCAGGCACCGAAAGTTATTGAAGATCTAGCACAATACAATGCTAAATTTAAGACAATAGATAATAAACAGTCACAGTCATGTGATCGGGGGGCTGGAAGAAGGTTCCCAGATACAAGGTAATCACAGAGGTAAAAAGTATTAATATAACTGAGATAAGGGACAGTCTGTAGAGGCTTAGATACAAGGTAATCACAGAGGTAAAAAGTATTAATATAACTGAGATAAGGGGCAGTCTGCAGAGGCTTAGACACAAGGTAATCACAGAGGTAAAAAGTACATTAATATAACAGTGTTGGTTATGCAAAACCGGGGAATGGGTAATAAAGGGGTTATCTATCTTTTAAAACAATAACAATTCTAAGGTAGACTGTCCCTTTAACACCTCGAAACGTCGCTGTTTGTTTGATCCAATAAAAGTATTTCATGAATACAGTGCTGATGACATTTTGTTACAAAGATTGATACACCTGAGTATTGCGGTGATACTCTGTCATACGTGCACTATCTACCAGCTGTGCTGATATCACAATTTTGAACTTTCTGCCATTGGTATCACTGCAGGGAACGTGCACGCTGGATATACTGACTCAAGATGGAATCAAATCAGGATAACACTACCATGACGGATGGTAGCAAGGTATTCGCCTACAGCGAAATTGATGCAGCCCGTATCACAGCATTAACAAGGGGCTCTCGAGACTTTCTTAGAACAGCACCCTCTACCACTATCGCTAAGGAGTATGAGGCTGTCTCTGTCAGAATATCACAGAGTGAGGAGGATACCAAGGGGATTGCGTATGAGCACAGTTCCTACACTACTCAGTGACAATAAAGGTTACTGTGATAAGTTCGAAGCAATTATTAATAAATGTTCGTATGACCTGATAGCTTGCACTGTTGAAGCTCTATTACAGGAAACCAAAGTGCAGACAGAACTGATGAAAAAATATAAAGCGGACTTACTTACCTCTTTAACCACTGATGATTTTCAGGAGCTGGAGAAGAAAATCGATGAGAAACTTGCGATTGAGCAAAAGGCGATCAAGCAGATTAAAAGAGTAAAATTCCTAAGGGACGAAGAAGATTATCGCCTAGGCAACGTATACAAATGGAGGTCCAGTCACCGGGGTAACCGCAATACAAGGAGGAACCAGAACAGGAGGACCAATCAGAGTAAGAACCGGAAGTCACGTGAACCGAATAAAGCGTCAGGCTCCGATACGTCTGGAAACGATGATACTCATTTGGATTCAGACAGCGGGGATAGCGATACCGCCGAGGAGGTCACAAGCACCCCAAGAGAGGCAAACAAAAAGAAGAACCAGGCCTCCTATATGCAAGCAGGGGGTACAAGGAAGTCTCAGCGCAGACAGCAGAAAAAGTAGAAACTTCTACAGGTGCGGTGGTAAATATATCTTCTTATGTTCCCACTGCCAATGAACTTGCTATATTAAATAAGGGTTTGTCATTCTGCCCTTACAAGGACATTGATTTCTTTGAACTATCTAAAGATTTACAGAAATTCTATCGTAACATCAAGTTAAAAATTTGGTTTGGTGGGCAGACTGATATGAGTATGTAATTGAAAACAACACAACAGCGTTAACACTTAATAACTTGGGTTGAAACAAAAAGAGCACTTTTAACCCCAACATAACAAACCATAGTGTAAACACATTCATAAATTTAATTGAGAGGGATATTCAACATCTTAAGGATAACATTAAAGTCAAAAAGAGGGACAAAATGTTCTACAAGACCCAGGTTAATTTTACACACAAAGATCAGCTGGCATTGAAATCACTATAGAATAATAGAGATATCTTGAAAGGGGCTGACAAAGGCGGAGCCACTGTTATCCTGGATAAAAAATACTATATAACTGAAATCAAGGAAAAATACAGAAAGAAATTAAAAGCATTCTAGACAAGTCATTAGATCATGGCATAATTTATGCTAAATTAGCTGAATATCTGTATATAGAAAGCCCCAGGAAACCAATTTTTAATACAGTGCCCAAAATCCATAAAGACCCCATTAGACCACCAGGGAGATCCATAGTGTCTTGTATAGAGTCTATTTTTACCAATATCTCTAAATATTTAGATAAGATATTGCAACCTGAGGTAGCTAGAATGGCAAGCTACCTAAAGGACACGGGACACTTTTTGATGAAGATTAAAGCACTAAAATGTTCCTCTAATAGGTACCTGCTGTTCACCATGGACGTCAAAAGTCTCTATACGTCTATCAAACATGATAGCTGCAGGTATTCTATACAGCAATGCCAATTTTTTGAGGATCTGCTTAGATTGGTCCTGTACTGGATTTTTTTCTTGTTCCAAGAACAGTGGTATATACAAAAAAGAGGTACAGCAATGGGCTTCAACGTTGCCCCATCATACGCCAATCTATACATGAGCGATTTTGAAGAGAGATTTGTATATAAAAACAAACTTTTCAAAAAATATGGCACCATTTGGTGGCGCTATATAGATTATGTGTTTGGCGTGAGATGGGGCAGCGTTGAGAGCCTCATTGAGTTTGTCAATGAACTAAACTCAATGGTGAGAGTATTACAGTTCACAGTAAATTACAGTGAAGAGTGTCACCTTTTTGGATACAAAGGTCTCCAAAAGGATTGAATGTACTTAACATTGACCTTTATTCCAAAGAAACAGACAGGAATACACTATTGCACTACAATAGTTTCCATCCTAGGCGTCTCATAGAGTCACTGCCTAAAAGCCAACTTACTAGAGTTAAAAGAATAGTAAACAATGAGGAGTTATGTAAGACAAGGTTAAATGAAATGGCCAATAAATTTGAAAAAAGAGGCTACCCACATAAGTTATTGGTAGACAAAGTCAATGAAATACAAAATCCTGTTAAAAGGACTTATAAACAATGGGAAAAGGGAACCAATAAATTAGTTTTCATGTCACAATATAATCCCTATAGCAATATTATAAGCAAAGCAATTAGGAAAAACTGGCATGTCCTCAGGGACTGTAATTACAATATAGAACAGTTTAAGGAGCCACCGTTAATGGCCTTTATAAGAGTGAGTAACATTAGGGATTGTTATGGTATAACCCGGATATCAAGGGTTAATACCAGATGAAAGATGCCCTGAATACGGGATCAGCAACACACGAACCCAGTTAATTCCCCCCAAACACAAGACCAAGCTCCATCTTGAGAGTAAAACAGAATGTGTTTTATTGAGGGCTATATGCCTAGTATTTATGCAGGTCTCCCACCTGGTTGACACTCCCCAACAACAGCTGCACAGGAAGAAGATAGTACATTAGATAGAGGGATGACGCCCTTTTACAAGATACAATAGAATTGCATTACTTAACCAAATAAACAATTAAACACAAGAAAACAAGGGAGTCCTTCTTGACACCTGGCAGTCTGATTAAACAATGTGAACGCTTATCACTTAAACTTAATTACAGTAAAGAATAGCTGACGTCAGGAAACCTGTTTTCAGAAAATAGTTTCTCAAAGCTGAACACAGTTAACCCTTCCAGTACTGACAGAGGGGTCTGTCACACGGCTCCCTCCTGGTGGGACACTCCGGCAGACCCGGCTTGACCCTTTGGCGGGTCAACTTGGGGATGACCGGACTAGGAGGTGGTAGGAATGTCAGTTTGCCGGGACAATCCATCTGCATTCCCGTTATGAGAGAGAATTCCTGTCCGTATAAATAAGGGTTCAACTTCTTCAGCGCCCAGACCAGGGCTAAACAGTCCTTCAAGTTTTTGTTTTCAGAGACGCTTCTTTCCAGTTGGAGACAAATCTCATCGGCTTCTTTACGAGTTTTTTGTACCTGCTCTTTATAGGTATCCACAAGCCCTTCATACTGACGTAAGTTGCCCTTGAGTTGCTGCACCTCACTATGAGCCAGCGTCAGCTTTTTCTCCAGTGTCGCTAAGTTTGTCTTTACTGTTTCATGTTCCACTCTCAAGCTGGTGTTTTCTGCGGTCTGTCGGTGCAGCTTGTCTAGCAGAGATTCCCGTTCTAAACACACTTTTTCTCCTGCGCTCCTCTTCTCTCCCGCTAGCACCGTTACGTGATTGTTTAACGTGACCATTTCATCCTCTACTTGACTCTTCTCCTTCATCACCGCATTGTAACGGGACTTCCACGTATCAATAGCGGATAGAGATTTACTGAGCTCAGCGTCCTGGGGCTTAGCAGCAGGTGGGTTGGTCTCGGTGACACAGATCTGGGCACTGGTAGTCACAGGGTTAACATCGGCGGGACACATGGGAGCGTAGGCAGAAACAAGGGGGGGCAAGTCATTTCCAAGGAGAACATTAGCTGGTAAATTCTTCATGACCCCCACATTCACATGTCTAGAGCCCACTCCCCAATCCAAATGCACCCGGGCAACAGGTAGGCGAAACACAGCGCCCCCTGCTACCCTCACAGCCACAGTGTCTCTGGTGTGCTGGTTCTCAGACACCAAGTTCTTTTGGAGCAAGGTCATGGTAGCACCAGTATCCCGTAGACCACTGACCTCCTTCCCATTCACTTTAACCAGTTACCGGTGCTGTTGCCGGTTATCCCGGTGGGCAGCTTGCACGGAGTATGCTTCATGTAGGATGCCCCAGCATTCTTCCTCCTCTACGCAGTGGGCAGCAGGCTGAGGGTTATGTGGGTTTCCGCCGGCGGGTCTCCTCAAGGACTGTGCTTGGTTCGCTGTGTTTAGGGGACACTCTGGTCTTTTGTGCCCTAGTCGCTTACATCCAAAGCACCGAATAGGCTGTGAGTAGTCCCGTGAGTTGAACCGGGCTGTCTGAGGATAGTTCATGGCTGAAGGCGGTGTGGTAGAGCGGTGCGCCGGGGGTTGGTAACTGGTAGCTGCTGGGGTGACTGTGGGTCTGTACTCCACTCTGGCAGGGATCTTAGTGGTAGCAGTGTCCAGTTTGCAGGCATCCGTATACTCATCTGCCAGGCGAGCAGCTTCATGCAGGGTGGAGGGTTTACGGTCCCAAACCCACTCTCTAACTTCTGCTGATAACTTGTCAAAGCAATGTTCCAATAGGAATAGCTGAAGCACTTCTTCCCCAGATACGGCTTGGCACTCCGCCATCCAGTGAGCTGCTGTGCGGTGCACCTTACATGCCCACTCGACGTAGGAATCTCCAGCTAGTTTATCAGTGTCTCTGAACCGCCCCCTGTATGCCTCCGGTGTAATCGCATACCTGGAGAGCAGCACCTCTTTTACACCATTATAATCCCCGACTTCCTCATCCGGAATGGCCCGAAAAGCCTCGCTGGCCCGGCCAGATAATTTTCCAGATAATATCGTGACCGAGTCCTCTGCGGGTACCTTGTGTAGGGCACATTGCCTCTCAAAATCCGCAAGGTACCCATCAATCTCTCCTTCTGTTTCCAGGAAGTTTTTAAAAGCTGCAAAATGTACTTTTCTCTTTTCCACTGGTGTTGCTGTGACTTGGGCTGCTGCAGCGCCGCTTTGGCGAAGTAGGTTGGCCTCCATGGCTGCTATGACCCGCTCGATAATTTCGGCAGACGGGTTGGGGCCATATTGTGCCAGTCTTATTTTAACCGCCCGGTCAAAGCTTGCTTCTTCGGGGGTTCTGTCTGATATGCTGGGCTCATTGGTTCCTTCGGGCCCTGGTACTCCGTTCATCTCGGTCAGTATTGTAATAATCTCCCTCTTCCTGAGGTTACTGGGCTGTCGGCCCCGTTGTTCTAGCAGGTCTCTAAGGGTGGCTCTTTTCAGCCTTTCATATGGTATTCCATTAGGTCCGGATGTGTAGTTTCTCTTCTGGGCGATAAGGATCATCCCGTCGCTTGCCACCAATTGTTATGGTATAACCCTGATATTGAGGGTTAATACCAGATGAAAGATGCCCTGAATACAGGATCAGCAACACACGAACCCAGTTAATTCCCCCCAAACACGAGACCAAGCTCCATCTTGAGGGTAAAACAGAATGTGTTTTATTGAGTGCTATATGCCTAGTATTTATGCAGGTCTCCCACCTGGTTGACACTCCCCAGCAACAGCTGCACAGGAAGAAGATAGTATATTAGATAGAGGGAAGATGCCCTTTTACAGGATACAATAAAATTACATTACTTAACCAAATAAACAATTGAACACAAGAAAACAAGGGAGTCCTTCTTCACACCTGGCAGTCTGACTCTGGAGGTGATTAAACAATTTGAACGCTTATCACTTAAACTTAATTACAGTAAACAATAGCTGATGCCCGGAAACCTGTTTTCAGAAAATAGTTTCTCAAAGCTGAACAAAGTTAACCCTTCCAGTACTGACAGAGGGGTCTGTCACAGGGATCACTTAGTTAGATCTGATATAGGCCCTGACAAAGAGGTCAAACAAACATATATGGGGGGAATGAATAAAGGATGCTACCCCTGTTTGAACTGTGACAGTTGTAATTCCATCATAAGAGGTAGGATTTTTTTTCCACCCACACAGTGGTAAAAAATACAATATTGAGGGATACCACACATGCAATAGCAGTTATGTTAGATATTTAATCAAATGCCAGTGCTCTTTAATTTACCTAGGTGAGACCACCCAATTGGTCAAAGAGAGATTAAGCCAACATAGATCTAATATCAGAAGAAAAAATCTAGATGCTCCCTTGTCGAAGCATTTTATTGACAAGGGACACGCTATCAGCCAACTAAGATGGCAAATTATAGAGCATGTAAAGGTTCAAAGAAATGGCATGAATAGGGAGACACTATTGAAGCAATGTGAAATGTGGTGGATACCCAAAGGCCTTAACAGGGATTTTGATTTATCATGTTTCCATTAATAACAACATAAATTTGTCTGTACCAATACCAATATCATCTAGTGAGTAAGGGCATATTCACATAGACTGGAGACTGTGTATAGTCAGTGAACCTTGCTGTGTAAAAGCTTTACAGTTTATACATATTATGAATTTATTTAGAACAATATGTTCAATTGAAAAGTACTTAATGCTGCATATATGCTGATAATAACAAATGCTTATGTTATCATATGATAATGTTATGGATACCTTGTATATGTTATCATATGATAATGTTATGGATACCTTGTATATGTTATCATATGATAATGTTATGGATACCTTGTATATGTTATCATATGATAATGTTATGGATACCTTGTATATGTTATCATATGATAATGTTATGAGTACCTTGTATATGTTATCATATGATAATGTTATGGATACCTTGTATATGTTATCATATGATAATGTTATGGATACCTTGTATATGTTATCATATGATAATGTTATGGATACCTTGTATATGTTATATGATAATGTTATGGATACCTTGTATATGTTATCATATGATAATGTTATGGGTACCTTGTATATGTTATATGATAATGTTATGGATACCTTGTATATGTTATCATATGATAATGTTATGGATACCTTGTATATGTTATCATATGATAATGTTATGGGTACCTTGTATATGTTATATGATAATGTTATGGATACCTTGTATATGTTATCATATGATAATGTTATGGATACCTTGTATATGTTATATGATAATGTTATGGATACCTTGTATATGTTATCATATGATAATGTTATAGATACCTTGTATATGTTATATGATAATGTTATGGATACCTTGTATATGTTATCATATGATAATGTTATGGATACCTTGTATATGTTATCATATGATAATGTTATGGGTACCTTGTATATGTTATATGATAATGTTATGGATACCTTGTATATGTTATCATATGATAATGTTATGGGTACCTTGTATATGTTATATGATAATGTTATGGGTACCTTGTATATGTTATATGATAATGTTATGGATACCTTGTATATGTTATCATATGATAATGTTATGGATACCTTGTATATGTTATATGATAATGTTATGGATACCTTGTATATGTTATCATATGATAATGTTATGGGTACCTTGTATATGTTATCATATGATAATGTTATGGATACCTTGTATATGTTATCATATGATAATGTGATGGATACCTTGTATATGTTATCATATGATAATGTTATGGGTACCTTGTATATGTTATCATATGATAATGTTATGGATACCTTGTATATGTTATCATATGATAATGTTATGGATACCTTGTATATGTTATCATATGATAATGTTATGGATACCTTGTATATGTTATCATATGATAATGTTATGAGTACCTTGTATATGTTATCATATGATAATGTTATGGATACCTTGTATATGTTATCATATGATAATGTTATGGATACCTTGTATATGTTATATGATAATGTTATGGATACCTTCTATATGTTATATGATAATGTTATGGGTACCTTGTATATGTTATCATATGATAATCTTATGGATACCTTGTATATGTTATATGATAATGTTATGGATACCTTGTATATGTTATCATATGATAATGTTATGGATACCTTGTATATGTTATCATATGATAATGTTATGGATACCTTGTATATGTTATCATATGATAATGTTATGGGTACCTTGTATATGTTATATGATAATGTTATGGGTACCTTGTATATGTTATATGATAATGTTATGGATACCTTGTATATGTTATCATATGATAATGTTATGGATACCTTGTATATGTTATATGATAATGTTATGGATACCTTGTATATGTTATCATATGATAATGTTATGGGTACCTTGTATATGTTATCATATGATAATGTTATGGATACCTTGTATATGTTATCATATGATAATGTTATGGATACCTTGTATATGTTATCATATGATAATGTTATGAGTACCTTGTATATGTTATCATATGATAATGTTATGGATACCTTGTATATGTTATCATATGATAATGTTATGGATACCTTGTATATGTTATCATATGATAATGTTATGGATACCTTGTATATGTTATCATATGATAATGTTATGGATACCTTGTATATGTTATATGATAATGTTATGGATACCTTGTATATGTTATCATATGATAATGTTATGGGTACCTTGTATATGTTATCATATGATAATGTTATGAGTACCTTGTATATGTTATCATATGATAATGTTATGGATACCTTGTATATGTTATCATATGATAATGTTATGGATACCTTGTATATGTTATCATATGATAATGTTATGGATACCTTGTATATGTTATCATATGATAATGTTATGAGTACCTTGTATATGTTATCATATGATAATGTTATGGATACCTTGTATATGTTATCATATGATAATGTTATGAGTACCTTGTATATGTTATCATATGATAATGTTATGGATACCTTGTATATGTTATCATATGATAATGTTATGAGTACCTTGTATATGTTATCATATGATAATGTTATGGATACCTTGTATATGTTATCATATGATAATGTTATGGATACCTTGTATATGTTACTAGTTTTAATGATGATGATGCTTTGTAACAAGTAGTTTTTAATAGAGTTTTTTCATGTAGCCACTAGGTGGCAGCCATAGGGCCCTATGAGGTCAGTTTGGCGCCAAAGAAAGTGTATTTAAATGTTGTGAAATGGCTATATCATTAGCATGAATAAGAGATTAACACCTTGAAACGTCGCTGTTTGTTTGATCCAATAAAAGTATTTAATGAATACAGTGCTGATGACATTTTGTTACAAAGATTGATTAACCCTCAGCTGTCTGTAACCATCATATACACATAACAGTAACATAATGACAGTGATTAACCCTCAGCTGTCTGTAACCATCATATACACATAACAGTAACATAATGACAGTGATTAACCCTCAGCTGTCTGTAACCATCATATACACATAACAGTAACATAATGACAGTGATTAACCCTCAGCTGTCTGTAACTTTTTTATACACATAAGTGTCAGTAACAGCATGACAGTGATTAACCCTCAGCTGTCTAACTATTATATACACATAACAGTAACAGCATGACAGTGATTAACCCTCAGCTGTCTAACTATTATATACACATAACAGTAACAGCATGACAGTGATTAACCCTCAGCTGTCTGTAACTATTTTATATACATAACTGTCAGTAACAGCATGACAGTGATTAACATTCAACTTCCTAGAGATAGCCTTCTGTCTGCTCATATAAAGGACTAGGGATAGCTGTCTGTCTGCTCATATAGTCCTATATATGAGCAGTCAGAGAGCTATCCCTATAGTCATATATGAGCAGACAGACAGCTATCCCTATAGTCCTCTATATGAGCAGTCAGACAGCTATCCCTATAGTCCTCTATATGAGCAGTCAGACAGCTATCCCTATAGTCCTCTATATGAGCAGTCAGACAGCTATCCCTATAGTCCTCTATATGAGCAGTCAGACAGCTATCCCTATAGTCCTCTATATGAGCAGACAGACAGCTATCCCTATAGTCCTCTATATGAGCAGACAGACAGCTATCCCTATAGTCATATATGAGCAGACAGACAGCTATCCCTATAGTCATATATGAGCAGACAGACAGCTATCCCTATAGTCCTCTATATGAGCAGACAGACAGCTATCCCTATAGACCTCTATATGAGCAGACAGACAGCTATCCCTATAGTCCTCTATATGAGCAGACAGACAGCTATCCCTATAGTCCTCTATATGAGCAGTCAGACAGCTATCTATATAGTCCTCTATATGAGCAGACAGACAGCTATCCCTATAGTCCTCTATATGAGCAGACAGACAGCTATCCCTATAGTCCTATATATGAGCAGACAGCCAGCTATCCCTATAGTCCTCTATATGAGCAGACAGACAGCTATCCCTATAGTCCTCTATATGAGCAGACAGACAGCTATCCCTATAGTCCTCTATATGAGCAGACAGACAGCTATCCCTATAGTCCTATATATGAGCAGACAGACAGCTATCCCTATAGTCCTCTATATGAGCAGACAGACAGCTATCCCTATAGTCCTCTATATGAGCAGACAGATAGCTATCCCTATAGTCCTCTATATGAGCAGACAGACAGCTATCCCTATAGTCCTCTATATGAGCAGACAGACAGCTATCCCTATAGTCCTATATATGAGCAGACTGACAGCTATCCCTATAGTCCTATATATGAGCAGACTGACAGCTATCCCTATAGTCCTATATATGAGCAGACTGACAGCTATCCCTATAGTCCTATATATGAGCAGACTGACAGCTATCCCTATAGTCCTCTATATGAGCAGACAGATAGCTATCCCTATAGTCCTCTATATGAGCAGACAGACAGCTATCCCTATAGTCCTATATATGAGCAGTCAGACAGCTATCCCTATAGTCCTCTATATGAGCAGACAGACAGCTATCCCTATAGTCCTATATATGAGCAGACAGACAGCGATCACTATAGTCCTCTATATGAGCAGACAGACAGCTATCCCTATAGTCCTCTATATGAGCAGACAGACAGCTATCCCTATAGACCTCTATATGAGCAGACAGACAGCTATCCCTATAGTCCTCTATATGAGCAGACAGACAGCTATCCCTATAGTCATATATGAGCAGACAGACAGCTATCTATATAGTCCTCTATATGAGCAGACAGACAGCTATCCCTATAGTCCTCTATATGAGCAGACAGACAGCTATCCCTATAGTCCTATATATGAGCAGACAGCCAGCTATCCCTATAGTCCTCTATATGAGCAGACAGACAGCTATCCCTATAGTCCTATATATGAGCAGACAGCCAGCTATCCCTATAGTCCTCTATATGAGCAGTCAGACAGCTATCCCTATAGTCCTCTATATGAGCAGTCAGACAGCTATCCCTATAGTCCTCTATATGAGCAGACAGACAGCTATCCCTATAGTCCTCTATATGAGCAGACAGACAGCTATCCCTATAGTCCTCTATATGAGCAGACAGACAGCTATCCCTATAGTCATATATGAGCAGACAGACAGCTATCCCTATAGTCCTCTATATGAGCAGACAGACAGCTATCCCTATAGTCCTCTATATGAGCAGACAGACAGCTATCCCTATAGTCCTCTATATGAGCAGACAGACCGCTATCCCTATAGTCCTCTATATGAGCAGTCAGACAGCTATCCCTATAGTCCTCTATATGAGCAGACAGACAGCTATCCCTATAGTCCTCTATATGAGCAGACAGACAGCTATCCCTATAGTCCTCTATATGAGCAGTCAGACAGCTATCCCTATAGTCCTCTATATGAGCAGACAGACAGCTATCCCTATAGTCCTCTATATGAGCAGACAGACAGCTATCCCTATAGTCCTCTATATGAGCAGTCAGACAGCTATCTATATAGTCCTCTATATGAGCAGACAGACAGCTATCCCTATAGTCCTCTATATGAGCAGACAGACAGCTATCCCTATAGTCCTCTATATGAGCAGACAGACAGCTATCTCTATAGTCCTCTATATGAGCAGACAGACAGCTATCCCTATAGTCCTCTATATGAGCAGACAGACAGCTATCCCTATAGTCCTCTATATGAGCAGACAGACAGCTATCCCTATAGTCCTCTATATGAGCAGACAGACAGCTATCCCTATAGTCCTCTATATGAGCAGACAGACAGCTATCCCTATAGTCCTCTATATGAGCAGACAGACAGCTATCCCTATAGTCCTCTATATGAGCAGACAGACAGCTATCCCTATAGTCCTCTATATGAGCAGACAGACAGCTATCCCTATAGTCCTCTATATGAGCAGACAGACAGCTATCCCTATAGTCCTCTATATGAGCAGACAGACAACTATCCCTATAGTCCTCTATATGAGCAGACAGACAGCTATCCCTATAGTCCTCTATATGAGCAGACAGACAGCTATCCCTATAGTCCTCTATATGAGCAGACAGACAGCTATCCCTATAGTCATATATGAGCAGACAGACAGCGATCACTATAGTCCTCTATATGAGCAGTCAGACAGCTATCCCTATAGTCCTCTATATGAGCAGACAGACAGCTATCCCTATAGTCCTCTATATGAGCAGTCAGACAGCTATCCCTATAGTCCTCTATATGAGCAGACAGACAGCTATCCCTATAGTCCTCTATATGAGCAGACAGACAGCTATCCCTATAGTCCTCTATATGAGCAGACAGACAGCTATCCCTATAGTCCTATATATGAGCAGACAGACAGCTATCTCTATAGTCCTCTATATGAGCAGACAGACAGCTATCCCTATAGTCCTCTATATGAGCAGTCAGACAGCTATCCCTATAGTCCTATATATGAGCAGACAGACAGCTATCCCTATAGTCCTATATATGAGCAGACAGACAGCTATCCCTATAGTCCTATATATGAGCAGACAGCCAGCTATCCCTATAGTCCTCTATATGAGCAGACAGACAGCTATCCCTATAGTCCTCTATATGAGCAGACAGACAGCGATCACTATAGTCCTCTATATGAGCAGACAGACAGCTATCCCTATAGTCCTATATATGAGCAGACAGCCAGCTATCCCTATAGTCCTCTATATGAGCAGACAGACAGCTATCCCTATAGTCCTCTATATGAGCAGACAGACAGCTATCCCTATAGTCCTCTATATGAGCAGACAGACAGCTATCCCTATAGTCCTCTATATGAGCAGACAGACAGCTATCCCTATAGTCCTCTATATGAGCAGTCAGACAGCTATCCCTATAGTCCTATATATGAGCAGACAGACAGCTATCCCTATAGTCCTCTATATGAGCAGACAGACAGCTATCCCTATAGTCCTCTATATGAGCAGACAGACAGCTATCTCTATAGTCCTCTATATGAGCAGACAGACAGCTATCCCTATAGTCCTCTATATGAGCAGACAGACAGCTATCTCTATAGTCCTCTATATGAGCAGACAGACAGCTATCCCTATAGTCCTCTATATGAGCAGACAGACAGCTATCCCTATAGTCCTCTATATGAGCAGACAGACAGCTATCCCTATAGTCCTCTATATGAGCAGACAGACAGCTATCCCTATAGTCCTCTATATGAGCAGACAGACAGCTATCTCTATAGTCCTCTATATGAGCAGACAGACAGCTATCCCTATAGTCCTCTATATGAGCAGACAGACAGCTATCTCTATAGTCCTCTATATGAGCAGACAGACAGCTATCCCTATAGTCCTCTATATGAGCAGACAGACAGCTATCTCTATAGTCCTCTATATGAGCAGACAGACAGCTATCCCTATAGTCCTCTATATGAGCAGACAGACAGCTATCCCTATAGTCCTCTATATGAGCAGACAGACAGCTATCCCTATAGTCCTCTATATGAGCAGACAGACAGCGATCACTATAGTCCTCTATATGAGCAGTCAGACAGCTATCTCTATAGTCCTCTATATGAGCAGACAGACAACTATCCCTATAGTCCTCTATATGAGCAGTCAGACAGCGATCACTATAGTCCTCTATATGAGCAGACAGACAGCTATCCCTATAGTCCTATATATGAGCAGACAGACAGCTATCTCTATAGTCCTCTATATGAGCAGACAGACAGCTATCCCTATAGTCCTCTATATGAGCAGACAGACAACTATCCCTATAGTCCTCTATATGAGCAGACAGACAGCTATCCCTATAGTCCTATATATGAGCAGACAGACAGCTATCCCTATAGTCCTCTATATGAGCAGACAGACAGCTATCCCTATAGTCCTCTATATGAGCAGACAGACAACTATCCCTATAGTCCTCTATATGAGCAGACAGACAGCTATCCCTATAGTCCTCTATATGAGCAGACAGACAGCTATCCCTATAGTCCTCTATATGAGCAGACAGACAGCTATCCCTATAGTCCTCTATATGAGCAGACAGACAGCTATCCCTATAGTCCTCTATATGAGCAGACAGACAGCTATCCCTATAGTCCTCTATATGAGCAGACAGACAGCTATCCCTATAGTCCTCTATATGAGCAGACAGACAGCTATCCCTATAGTCCTCTATATGAGCAGTCAGACAGCTATCTCTATAGTCCTCTATATGAGCAGACAGACAGCTATCCCTATAGTCCTCTATATGAGCAGACAGACAGCTATCCCTATAGTCCTCTATATGAGCAGACAGACAGCTATCACTATAGTCCTCTATATGAGCAGACAGACAGCTATCCCTATAGTCCTCTATATGAGCAGACAGACAGCTATCCCTATAGTCCTCTATATGAGCAGACAGACAGCTATCCCTATAGTCCTCTATATGAGCAGACAGACAGCTATCCCTATAGTCCTCTATATGAGCAGACAGACAGCTATCCCTATAGTCCTCTATATGAGCAGACAGACAGCTATCCTATAGTCCTCTATATGAGCAGACAGACAGCTATCCCTATAGTCCTCTATATGAGCAGACAGACAGCTATCCCTATAGTCCTCTATATGAGCAGACAGACAGCTATCCCTATAGTCCTCTATATGAGCAGACAGACAGCTATCCCTATAGTCCTATATATGAGCAGACAGACAGCTATCCCTATAGTCCTCTATATGAGCAGACAGACAGCTATCCCTATAGTCCTCTATATGAGCAGACAGACAGCTATCCCTATAGTCCTCTATATGAGCAGACAGACAGCTATCCCTATAGTCCTCTATATGAGCAGACAGACAGCTATCCCTATAGTCCTCTATATGAGCAGACAGACAGCTATCCCTATAGTCCTCTATATGAGCAGACAGACAGCTATCCCTATAGTCCTCTATATGAGCAGACAGACAGCTATCCCTATAGTCCTCTATATGAGCAGACAGACAGCTATCTCTATAGTCCTCTATATGAGCAGACAGACAGCTATCCCTATAGTCCTCTATATGAGCAGTCAGACAGACAGCTATCCCTATAGTCCTCTATATGAGCAGACAGACAGCTATCCCTATAGTCCTCTATATGAGCAGTCAGACAGACAGCTATCCCTATAGTCCTCTATATGAGCAGACAGACAGCTATCTCTATAGTCCTCTATATGAGCAGACAGACAGCTATCCCTATAGTCCTCTATATGAGCAGTCAGACAGACAGCTATCCCTATAGTCCTCTATATGAGCAGACAGACAGCTATCCCTATAGTCCTATATATGAGCAGACAGACAGCTATCCCTATAGTCCTATATATGAGCAGACAGACAGCTATCCCTATAGTCCTCTATATGAGCAGACAGACAGCGATCACTATAGTCCTCTATATGAGCAGACAGACAGCTATCCCTATAGTCCTATATATGAGCAGACAGACAGCTATCCCTATAGTCCTCTATATGAGCAGACAGACAGCTATCCCTATAGTCCTCTATATGAGCAGACAGACAGCGATCACTATAGTCCTCTATATGAGCAGACAGACAGCTATCCCTATAGTCCTCTATATGAGCAGACAGACAGCTATCCCTATAGTCCTATATATGAGCAGACAGACAGCTATCCCTATAGTCCTCTATATGAGCAGACAGACAGCGATCACTATAGTCCTCTATATGAGCAGACAGACAACTATCCCTATAGTCCTCTATATGAGCAGACAGACAGCTATCCCTATAGTCCTCTATATGAGCAGACAGACAGCTATCCCTATAGTCCTCTATATGAGCAGACAGCCAGCTATCCCTATAGTCCTCTATATGAGCAGACAGACAGCTATCCCTATAGTCCTCTATATGAGCAGTCAGACAGCTATCCCTATAGTCCTCTATATGAGCAGACAGACAGCTATCCCTATAGTCCTCTATATGAGCAGACAGACAGCTATCCCTATAGTCCTCTATATGAGCAGACAGACAGCTATCCCTATAGTCCTCTATATGAGCAGACAGACAGCTATCCCTATAGTCCTCTATATGAGCAGACAGACAGCTATCCCTATAGTCCTCTATATGAGCAGACAGACAGCTATCCCTATAGTCCTCTATATGAGCAGACAGACAGCTATCCCTATAGTCCTCTATATGAGCAGACAGACAGCTATCTCTATAGTCCTCTATATGAGCAGACAGACAGCTATCCCTATAGTCCTATATATGAGCAGACAGACAGCTATCCCTATAGTCCTCTATATGAGCAGACAGACAGCTATCCCTATAGTCCTCTATATGAGCAGTCAGACAGACAGCTATCCCTATAGTCCTCTATATGAGCAGACAGACAGCTATCCCTATAGTCCTCTATATGAGCAGACAGACAGCGATCACTATAGTCCTCTATATGAGCAGACAGACAGCTATCCCTATAGTCCTATATATGAGCAGACAGACAGCTATCCCTATAGTCCTCTATATGAGCAGACAGACAGCTATCCCTATAGTCCTCTATATGAGCAGACAGACAGCGATCACTATAGTCCTCTATATGAGCAGACAGACAACTATCCCTATAGTCCTCTATATGAGCAGACAGACAGCTATCCCTATAGTCCTCTATATGAGCAGACAGCCAGCTATCCCTATAGTCCTCTATATGAGCAGACAGCCAGCTATCCCTATAGTCCTCTATATGAGCAGACAGACAGCTATCCCTATAGTCCTCTATATGAGCAGACAGACAGCTATCCCTATAGTCCTCTATATGAGCAGACAGACAGCTATCCCTATAGTCCTCTATATGAGCAGACAGACAGCTATCCCTATAGTCCTCTATATGAGCAGACAGACAGCTATCCCTATAGTCCTCTATATGAGCAGACAGACAGCTATCCCTATAGTCCTCTATATGAGCAGACAGACAGCTATCCCTATAGTCCTCTATATGAGCAGACAGACAGCTATCCCTATAGTCCTCTATATGAGCAGACAGACAGCTATCCCTATAGTCCTCTATATGAGCAGACAGACAGCTATCCCTATAGTCCTCTATATGAGCAGACAGACAGCTATCCCTATAGTCCTCTATATGAGCAGACTGACAGCTATCCCTATAGTCCTCTATATGAGCAGACAGACAGCTATCCCTATAGTCCTCTATATGAGCAGACAGACAGCTATCCCTATAGTCCTCTATATGAGCAGTCAGACAGCTATCCCTATAGTCCTCTATATGAGCAGACAGACAGCTATCCCTATAGTCCTCTATATGAGCAGACAGACAGCTATCCCTATAGTCCTCTATATGAGCAGACAGACAGCTATCCCTATAGTCCTCTATATGAGCAGACAGACAGCTATCCCTATAGTCCTCTATATGAGCAGACAGACAGCTATCCCTATAGTCCTATATATGAGCAGACAGACAGCTATCCCTATAGTCCTCTATATGAGCAGTCAGACAGCTATCCCTATAGTCCTCTATATGAGCAGACAGACAGCTATCCCTATAGTCCTCTATATGAGCAGACAGACAGCTATCCCTATAGTCCTCTATATGAGCAGACAGACAACTATCCCTATAGTCCTCTATATGAGCAGACAGACAGCTATCCCTATAGTCCTCTATATGAGCAGACAGCCAGCTATCCCTATAGTCCTCTATATGAGCAGACAGCCAGCTATCCCTATAGTCCTCTATATGAGCAGACAGACAGCTATCCCTATAGTCCTCTATATGAGCAGACAGACAGCTATCCCTATAGTCCTCTATATGAGCAGACAGACAGCTATCCCTATAGTCCTCTATATGAGCAGACAGCCAGCTATCCCTATAGTCCTCTATATGAGCAGACAGACAGCTATCCCTATAGTCCTCTATATGAGCAGACAGACAGCTATCCCTATAGTCCTCTATATGAGCAGACAGACAGCTATCCCTATAGTCCTATATATGAGCAGACAGCCAGCTATCCCTATAGTCCTCTATATGAGCAGACAGACAGCTATCCCTATAGTCCTCTATATGAGCAGACAGACAGCTATCCCTATAGTCCTCTATATGAGCAGACAGACAGCTATCCCTATAGTCCTCTATATGAGCAGACAGACAGCTATCCCTATAGTCCTATATATGAGCAGACAGCCAGCTATCCCTATAGTCCTCTATATGAGCAGACAGACAGACAGCTATCCCTATAGTCCTATATATGAGCAGACAGACAGCCAGCTATCCCTATAGTCCTCTATATGAGCAGACAGACAGACAGCTATCCCTATAGTCCTATATATGAGCAGACAGCCAGCTATCCCTATAGTCCTCTATATGAGCAGACAGACAGCTATCCCTATAGTCCTCTATATGAGCAGACAGACAGACAGCTATCCCTATAGTCCTCTATATGAGCAGTCAGACAGCTATCCCTATAGTCCTCTATATGAGCAGACAGACAGCTATCCCTATAGTCCTCTATATGAGCAGACAGACAGCTATCCCTATAGTCCTCTATATGAGCAGACAGACCGCTATCCCTATAGTCATTTATATGAAGAGACAGTAATAATATTGGGATTTCCTTATGTTTGTTACCTGGGGTTGAGGTTTCAGCTTTCTCTCTTTATTAGAGACTCAGGATGTATTATACCCAATTAGACACATTGTCTGTATATCTTGTATTTGTGTTATTCTTTTTTCAAGTCTCTCATCAATATGAATATCTGTAAAAGTTAGGTTTTAATGTTTTGTGGGTTTGTACAAAATGCACTATTCATTTACTTTTCCCCATTATATGAAAAGGTTTAAGGTCTTTTTAATTTGATTCCGTTTGTACCTTGTTCCTCTGAAAAGTATTACTGAGCCCTGTGAATGTATTACACCAGTACTGGCACTAGATGGGCACACGCATGCGGAAAGCCTATCCCTGTGACTGTATTGCACCAGTACTGGCACTAGATAGGCACACGCATGCTGAAAGCCTATCCCTGTGACTGTATTACACCAGTACTGGCACTAGATGGGCACACGCATGCTGAAAGCCTATCCCTGTGACTGTATTACACCAGTACTGGCACTAGATGGGCACACGCATGCTGAAAGCCTATCCCTGTGACTGTATTACACCAGTACTGGCACTAGATGGGCACACGCATGCTGAAAGCCTATCCCTGTGAATGTATTACACCAGTACTGGCACTAGATGGGCACACGCATGCTGAAAGCCTATCCCTGTGAATGTATTACACCAGTACTGGCACTAGATGGGCACACGCATGCTGAAAGCCTATTCCTGTGAATGTATTACACCAGTACTGGCACTAGATGGGCACACGCATGCTGAAAGCCTATCCCTGTGACTGTATTACACCAGTACTGGCACTAGATGGGCACACGCATGCTGAAAGCCTATCCCTGTGAATGTATTACACCAGTACTGGCACTAGATGGGCACACGCATGCTGAAAGCCTATCCCTGTGAATGTATCACACCAGTACTGGCACTAGATGGGCACACGGATGCTGAAAGCCTATCCCTGTGAATGTATCACACCAGTACTAGCACTAGATGGGCACACGTATGCTGAAAGCCTATCCCTGTAAATGTATTACACTAATGCTGGCACTAGATGGGCACATGCATGCTGAAAGCCTATCCCTGTGAATGTATTACACCAGTACTGGCACTAGATGGGCACACGCATGCTGAAAGCCTATCCCTGTGACTGTATTACACCAGTACTGGCACTAGATGGGCGCACACATGCTGAAAGCCTATCCCTGTGAATGTATTACACCATTACTGGCACTAGATGGGCACACGCATGCTGAAAGCCTATTCCTGTGAATCTATTACACTAATACTGGCACTAGATGGGCACACGCATGCTGAAAGCCTATCCCTGTTAATGTATTACACTAATACTGGCACTAGATAGGCACACGCATGCTGAAAGCCTTTGAATGTATTACACTAATACTGGCACTAGATGGGTACACGCATGCTGAAAGCCTATCCCTGTGACTGTATTACACCAGTACTGGCACTAGATGGGCACATGCATGCTGAAAGACTATCCCTGTGAATGTATTACACCAGTACTGGCACTAGATGGGCGCACACATGCTGAAAGCCTATCCCTGTTAATGTATTACACTAATACTGGCACTAGATAGGCACACGCATGCTGAAAGCCTTTGAATGTATTACACTAATACTGGCACTAGATGGGTACACGCATGCTGAAAGCCTATCCCTGTGACTGTATTACACCAGTACTGGCACTAGATGGGCACATGCATGCTGAAAGACTATCCCTGTGAATGTATTACACCAGTACTGGCACTAGATGGGCACACGCATGCTGAAAGCCTATCCCTGTGAATGTATTACACTAATACTGGCACTAGATGGGCACACGTATGCTGAAAGCCTATCCCTGTGAATGTATTACACTAATACTGGTACTAGATGGGCACACGCAGTACTGGCACTAGATGGGCACACGCATGCTGAAAGCCTATCCCTGTGAATGTATTACACCAGTACTGGCACTAGATGGGCACACACATGCTGAAAGCCTATCCCTGTTAATGTATTACACTAATACTGGCACTAGATAGGCACACGTATGCTGAAAGCCTATCCCTGTGAATTTATTACACTAATGCTGGCACTAGATGGGCACATGCATGCTGAAAGCCTATCCCTGTGAATGTATTACACCATTACTGGCACTAGATGGGCACACGCATGCTGAAAGCCTATCCCTGTGAATGTATTACACTAATACTGGTACTAGATGGGCACACGCATGCTGAAAGCCTATCCCTGTTAATGTATTACACTAATACTGGCACTAGATGGGCACACGCATGCTGAAAGCCTATCCCTGTGAATGTATTACACTAATACTGGTACTAGATGGGCACACGCATGCTGAAAGCCTATCCCTGTTAATGTATTACACTAATACTGGCACTAGATGGGCACATGCATGCTGAAAGCCTATCCCTGTGAATGTATTACACCAGTACTGGCACTAGATAAGCACACGTATGCTGAAAGCCTATCCCTGTGAATGTATTACACCAGTACTGGCACTAGATGGGCACACGCATGCTGAAAGCCTATCCCTGTGAATGTATTACACCAGTACTGGCACTAGATGGGCACACGCATGCTGAAAGCCTATCCCTGTGAATGTATTACACCAATACTGGCACTAGATGGGTGCACACATGCTGAAAGCCTATCCCTGTGAATGTATTACACCAGTACTGGCACTAGATGGGCACACACATGCTGAAAGCCTATCCCTGTTAATGTATTACACTAATACTGGCACTAGATAGGCACACGCATGCTGAAAGCCTATCCCTGTGAATGTATTACACCATTACTGGTACTAGATGGGCACACGCATGCTGAAATCCTATCCCTGTGAATGTATTACACTAATACTGGTACTAGATGGGCACACGCAGTACTGGCACTAGATGGGCACACGCATGCTGAAAGACTATCCCTGTGACTGTATTACACCAGTACTGGCACTAGATGGGCGCACACATGCTGAAAGCCTATCCCTGTTAATGTATTACACTAATACTGGCACTAGATGGGCACACGTATGCTGAAAGCCTATCCCTGTGAATTTATTATACTAGTACTGGCACTAGATAGGCACACGCATGCTGAAAGCCTATCCCTGTTAATGTATTACACTAATACTGACACTAGATAGGCACACGCATGCTGAAAGCCTATCCCTGTTAATGTATTACACTAATACGGGCACTAGTAGATGGGCACACGCATGCTGAAAGCCTATTTCTTCTGTTATGTGTGATCAGTCCACGGGTCATCATTACTTCTGGGATATAACTCCTCCCCAACAGGAAATGCAAGAGGATTCACCCAGCAGAGCTGCATATAGCTCCTCCCCTCTACGTCAGTCCCAGTCATTCTCTTGCACCCAACGACTAGATAGGATGTGTGAGAGGACTATGGTGATTATACTTAGTTTTTATGACTTCAATCAAAAGTTTGTTATTTTAAAATAGCACCGGAGCGTGTTATTACTTCTCTGGCAGAGTTTGAGGAAGAATCTGTCAGAGTTTTTTACTATGATTTTAACCGGAGTAGTTAAGATCATATTGCTGTTCTCGGCCATCTGAGGGAGGTAAAGGCTTCAGATCAGGGGACAGCGGGCAGAGGAATCTGCATTGAGGTATGTAGCAGTTTTTATTTTCTGAATGGAATTGATGAGAAAATCCTGCCATACCGTTAAAATGACATGTATGTATACACTTCAGTATTCTGGGGATGGTATTTCACCGGAACTACTCTGTTAAAGGTCACTAATCCTTTTTAATATCTATTTATCATGTTAAACGTTTTTGCTGGAATGTAGAATCGTTTACATTGCTGAGGTACTGTGTGAATAAATATTTGGGCATTATTTTCCACTTGGCAGTTTTTTTGCTTTATTTGTGACAGTTTCGTTTCTCTTCACTGCTGTGTGGGAGAGGGAGGGGCCGTTTTGGCGCTCTTTGCTACGCATCAAAAAATACCAGTCAGTTACTTTTATTTTTCCTGCATGATCCGGTTCATCTCTGATAGATCTCAGGGGTCTTCAAACTTCTTTGAAGGGAGGTAAATTCTCTCAGCAGAGCTGTGAGAATTCTTATAGTGACTGTGAATAAAAACGTTGCTTTGTATTTTTTATGTCAAATTTAATTATTGTTATTTTACTAATGGGAACAAACCTTTGCTAAAAGTTTTGTTGTTTTAAAGTTTGATGCTATAACTGTTTTTCAGTTCACTATTTCAACTGTCATTTAATCGTTAGTACCTCTTTGAGGCACAGTACGTTTTTTGCTAAAAAAGATTATAACCAAGTTGTAAGTTTTTTTGCTAGTGTGTTAAACATGTCTGACTCAGAGGAAGATATCTGTGTCATTTGTTCCAATGCCAAGGTGGAGCCCAATAGAAATTTATGTACTAACTGTATTGATGCTACTTTAAATAAAAGTCAATCTGTACAATGTGAACAAATTTCACCAAACAGCGAGGGGAGAGTTATGCCGACTAACTCGCCTCACGCGGCAGTACCTGCATCTCCCGCCCGGGAGGTGCGTGATATTTTGGCGCCTAGTACATCTGGGCGGCCATTACAGATAACATTACAAGATATGGCTACTGTTATGACTGAAGTTTTGTCTAAATTACCAGAATTAAGAGGCAAGCGTGATCACTCTGGGGTGAGAACAGAGTGCGCTGACAATGCTAGGGCCATGTCTGATACTGCGTCACAGCTCGCAGAGCATGAGGACGGAGAGCTTCATTCTGTGGGTGACGGTTCTGATCCAAACAGATTGGATTCAGATATTTCAAATTTTAAATTTAAATTGGAGAACCTCCGTGTATTACTAGGGGAGGTCTTAGCAGCTCTCAACGATTGTAACACCGTTGCAATACCAGAGAAACTGTGTAGGTTGGATAAATACTTTGCGGTACCGGCGAGTACTGACGTTTTTCCTATACCTAAGAGACTAACTGAAATTGTTACTAAGGAGTGGGATAGACCCGGTGTGCCGTTCTCACCCCCTCCAATATTTAGAAAGATGTTTCCAATAGACGCCACCACTCGGGACTTATGGCAAACGGTCCCCAAGGTGGAGGGAGCAGTTTCTACTTTAGCTAAGCGTACCACTATCCCGGTGGAGGATAGCTGTGCTTTCTCAGATCCAATGGATAAAAAATTAGAGGGTTACCTTAAGAAAATGTTTGTTCAACAAGGTTTTATATTACAACCCCTTGCATGTATCGCGCAGATTACGGCTGCGGCAGCATTTTGGATTGAGTCGCTTGAAGAGAACCTTAGTTCATCTACGCTAGACGACATTACGGACAGGCTTAGAGTCCTTAAACTAGCTAATTCCTTCATTTCGGAGGCCGTAGTACATTTAACCAAACTTACGGCTAAGAACTCAGGATTCGCCATACAGGCACGTAGGGCGCTGTGGCTAAAATCCTGGTCAGCTGATGTTACTTCTAAGTCCAAATTACTTAATATACCTTTCAAGGGGCAGTCTTTATTTGGGCCCGGATTGAAAGAGATTATCGCTGACATTACAGGAGGTAAGGGCCACGCCCTACCTCAAGACAAAGCCAAAGCTAAGGCTAGACAGTCTAATTTTCGTCCCTTTCGGAACTTTAAAACAGGAGCAGCATCAACCTCCACTGCACCAAAACAGGAAGGAGCTGTTGCTCGTTACAGGCAAGGCTGGAAGCCTAACCAGTCCTGGAACAAGAGCAAGCAGGCCAGGAAACCTGCTGCTGCCCCAAAGACAGCATGAACCGAGAGCCCCCGATCCGGGACCGGATCTAGTGGGGGGCAGACTCTCTCTCTTCGCCCAGGCCTGGGCAAGAGATGTTCAGGATCCCAGGGCTCTAGAGATCATATCGCAGGGATACCTTCTAGACTTCAAATTATCTCCCCCAAGAGGGAGATTTCATCTGTCAAGGTTGTCAACAAACCAGATAAAGAAAGAAGCGTTTCTACGCTGTGTACAAGATCTGTTATTAATGGGAGTGATCCATCCGGTTCCGCGGTCGGAACAAGGACAAGGGTTCTACTCAAACCTGTTTGTGGTTCCCAAAAAAGAGGGAACTTTCAGGCCAATCTTAGATTTAAAGACTCTAAACAAATTCCTAAGAGTTCCATCGTTCAAAATGGAAACTATTCGGACAATCTTACCCATGATCCAAGAGGGTCAGTACATGACCACAGTGGATTTAAAGGATGCTTACCTTCACATACCGATCCACAAAGATCATCACCGGTATCTAAGGTTTGCCTTCTTAGACAGGCACTACCAGTTTGTAGCTCTTCCATTCGGATTGGCTACGGCTCCAAGAATCTTCACAAAGGTTCTGGGTGCCCTTCTAGCGGTACTAAGACCGCGAGGGATTGCGGTAGCTCCGTACCTAGACGACATTCTAATTCAAGCTTCAAGCTTTCAAACTGCCAAGTCTCATACAGAGTTAGTTCTGGCATTTCTAAGGTCGCATGGATGGAAAGTGAACGAAAAGAAGAGTTCTCTCTTTCCTCTCACAAGAGTTCCATTCTTGGGGACTCTTATAGATTCTGTAGAAATGAAGATTTACCTGACAGAAGACAGGTTAACAAAGCTTCAAAATGCATGCCGCGTCCTTCATTCCATTCAACACCCGTCAGTAGCTCAATGCATGGAGGTGATCGGCTTAATGGTAGCGGCAATGGACATAGTACCTTTTGCACGCCTACACCTCAGACCGCTGCAATTATGCATGCTAAGTCAGTGGAATGGGGATTACTCAGATTTGTCCCCTACTCTGAATCTGAATCAAGAGACCAGAAATTCTCTTCTATGGTGGCTTTATCGGCCACACCTGTCCAGGGGGATGCCATTCAGCAGGCCAGACTGGACAATTGTAACAACAGACGCCAGCCTACTAGGTTGGGGCGCTGTCTGGAATTCTCTGAAGACTCAGGGACTATGGAATCAGGAGGAGAGTCTCCTTCCAATAAACATTCTGGAATTGAGAGCAGTGCTCAATGCCCTTCTGGCTTGGCCCCAGTTAACAACTCGGGGGTTCATCAGGTTTCAGTCGGACAACATCACGACTGTAGCTTACATCAACCATCAGGGAGGGACAAGAAGCTCCCTAGCAATGATGGAAGTATCAAAGATAATTCGCTGGGCAGAGTCTCACTCTTGCCACCTGTCAGCAATCCACATCCCGGGAGTGGAGAACTGGGAGGCGGATTTCTTGAGTCGCCAGACTTTTCATCCGGGGGAGTGGGAACTTCATCCGGAGGTCTTTGCCCAAATACTTCGACGTTGGGGCAAACCAGAGATAGATCTCATGGCGTCTCGCCAGAACGCCAAACTTCCTCGCTACGGGTCCAGATCCAGGGATCCGGGAGCAGTTCTGATAGATGCTTTGACAGCACCTTGGAACTTCAGGATGGCTTATGTGTTTCCACCCTTCCCGCTGCTTCCTCGATTGATTGCCAAAATCAAACAGGAGAGAGCATCAGTAATTCTAATAGCACCTGCATGGCCACGCAGGACTTGGTATGCAGATCTAGTGGACATGTCATCCTGTCCGCCTTGGTCTCTACCTCTAAGACAGGACCTTCTGATACAGGGTCCATTCAAACATCAAAATCTAACTTCTCTGAAGCTGACTGCTTGGAAATTGAACGCTTGATTTTATCAAAACGTGGTTTTTCTGAGTCGGTTATTGATACCCTAATTCAGGCTAGGAAGCCTGTTACCAGAAGGATTTACCATAAAATATGGCGGAAATACCTATACTGGTGCGAATCCAAAGGTTACTCCTGGAGTAAGGTTAGGATCGCTAGGATACTGTCTTTTCTACAAGAAGGTTTAGAAAAGGGTTTATCAGCTAGTTCATTAAAGGGACAGATTTCAGCTCTGTCCATCTTGTTACACAGACGTCTGTCAGAAAATCCAGACGTCCAGTCTTTTTGTCAGGCTTTAGCTAGGATCAAGCCTGTGTTTAAAGCTGTTGCTCCACCATGGAGTTTAAACTTAGTTCTTAACGTTTTACAGGGTGTTCCGTTTGAACCCCTTCATTCCATTGATATAAAAATGTTATCTTGGAAAGTTCTGTTTTTAATGGCTATTTCCTCGGCTCGAAGAGTCTCTGAGTTATCAGCCTTACATTGTGATTCCCCTTATCTGATTTTTCACTCAGACAAGGTAGTTCTGCGTACTAAACCTGGGTTCTTACCTAAGGTAGTCACTAACAGGAACATCAATCAAGAGATTGTTGTCCCATCCTTGTGTCCAAATCCTTCTTCAAAGAAGGAACGTCTTTTACACAATCTGGATGTAGTTCGTGCCCTCAAGTTCTACTTGCAGGCAACTAAAGATTTTCGCCAAAATTCTTCCTTGTTTGTCGTTTACTCTGGACAGAGGAGAGGTCAAAAAGCTTCTGCTACCTCTCTCTCTTTTTGGCTTCGTAGCATAATACGTTTAGCCTATGAGACTGCTGGACAGCAGCCTCCTGAAAGAATTACAGCTCACTCCACTAGAGCTGTGGCTTCCACTTGGGCCTTTAAGAATGAGGCCTCTGTTGAACAGATTTGCAAGGCTGCAACTTGGTCTTCACTTCATACTTTTTCCAAATTTTACAAATTTGACACTTTTGCTTCTTCGGAGGCTATTTTTGGGAGAAAGGTTCTTCAGGCAGTGGTTCCTTCTGTATAATGAGCCTGCCTTTCCCTCCCGTCATCCGTGTACTTTTGCTTTGGTATTGGTATCCCAGAAGTAATGATGACCCGTGGACTGATCACACATAACAGAAGAAAACATAATTTATGCTTACCTGATAAATTCCTTTCTTCTGTTGTGTGATCAGTCCACGGCCCGCCCTGTTTTTAAGGCAGGTAAATATCTTTTAAATTATACTCCAGTCACCACTTCACCCTTGGTTACTCCTTTCTCGTTGATTCTTGGTCGAATGACTGGGACTGACGTAGAGGGGAGGAGCTATATGCAGCTCTGCTGGGTGAATCCTCTTGCATTTCCTGTTGGGGAGGAGTTATATCCCAGAAGTAATGATGACCCGTGGACTGATCACACAACAGAAGAAAGGAATTTATCAGGTAAGCATAAATTATGTTTTCTGTGAATTTATTACACTAGTACTGGCACTAGATGGGCACACGCATTCTGAAAGCCTATCCCTGTGAATTTATTACACTAGTACTGGCACTAGATTGGCACATGCATGCTGAAAGCCTTTGACTGTATTACACTAATACTGGCACAATGTATTACACTAATACTGGCACTAGATGGGTACATGCATGCTGAAAGCCTATCCCTGTGAATGTATTACACCAGTACTGACACTAGATGGGAACATGCATGCTGAAAGCCTATCCCTGTGAATGTATTACACCAGTACTGGCACTAGATGGGCACACGCATGCTGAAAGCCTATTCCTGTGAATGTATTACACCAGTACTGGCACTAGATGGGCACATGCATGCTGAAAGCCTATGTCTGTGAATGTATTACACCAGTACTGGCACTAGATGGGCACACGCATGCTGAAAGCCTATTCCTGTGAATGTATTACACCAGTACTGGCACTAGATGGGCACATGCATGCTGAAAGCCTATGTCTGTGAATGTATTACACCAGTACTGGCACTAGATGGGCACACGCATGCTGAAAGCCTATCCCTGTGACTGTATTACACCAGTACTGGCACTAGATGGGAACATGCATGCTGAAAGCCTATCCCTGTGAATGTATTACACCAGTACTGGCACTAGATGGGCGCACACATGCTGAAAGCCTATCCCTGTGAATGTATTACACCAGTACTGGCACTAGATGGGAACATGCATGCTGAAAGCCTATCCTTGTGAATGTATTACACTAATACTGGCACTAGATGGGCACACGCATGCTGAAAGCCTATTCCTGTGAATGTATTACACCAGTACTGGCACTAGATGGGCACATGCATGCTGAAAGCCTATGTCTGTGAATGTATTACACCAGTACTGGCACTAGATGGGCACACGCATGCTGAAAGCATATTCACAGACACAAAGGGCACTTACAGAGTGGTGCTTTAGCGTAACAATGGATGACTGTAAAGGGGCAAAAATTAAACAGCTAGCCATGCCTCTAATGTAGACGACATTTTATATACGTCTACATTAGAGGCATGGCTAACCCTACGTGCCTTTGTCCGTAGGGTTGTACGGACAAAGGCAAAACCTGAAAAAAATTGTCTAAAATGAAAGACGGGGCCTGACAGTTTCTAGGAAACATTTTATTGTATATCAAACAGACAGCACAGAAAGTGATGCATGCTACATAAATAAAACAACGTGCGATCAGGGACTTCATTATATAAATGTGTCATTCCAATTGACCTAACTCTGTGACTGTATCACCTAAATCTTACTGAAGACACCGAGATGAATAGCCAGTGTAATAATACCATACTACAGTGAAGACGTTTAAACAAGTTCAGTTACATATAGAAAAGAACATAACACAATGTAATAACCAATAAGGAAGCAGAGCTGAAGGAGCCAGGAGAAAGGGACCAGTAATACCCAAACTATCCACTTTCCTGATTGATACGAAGGAGAGACCTGCAGGAACAAAACCATCTTGTGCAGAAACAACATCACAGAAAAATAAATCAGATTAACCTGAGAAACTTGAATGTTAACGGTAAGGAAGTCTGAAGAATGAGGATGAAGGGAAGAAAACTGCCCTTGATGTTGACTGTAGATCATCCCTGTGGGGTATTTAATACGCTCTACATTATACCATCACAACAGTAGGTAATCACAGCTTTATCTGAGATTCACATTTTGCTAGTTTAAAGGAAAATCTAAAACAAGGCTAAAAGCAGCGTGGTGAACAGGTTTAAAATAAAAAATATCCACATCATTCAAAATAAGTGGTAAAAGGACGGGATTTAATAAAACCTGCAGAACCTCTTAAACAATGAGAAGAGAAATCTTTATTTATGCTAGACCCAGCCATAACAAATTGGACTCATCCAGCTATAGTTTGAGAAGAAACAGAGGAACAAAAGAAATAAAATGTTGAGAGGAAGTGAGAGAAGATCTAAAATTAAGGGTTTTTAATAAGTTTAAAGACAGTTAATTAAACTGAGATGAGAACTTTTTAAAGTTGTAATCAATACCCGTAACACCAGAAACAGAATGTAAGACACAGAAGTATAGCTAATTTATAAGTTGTATAAGAGAAAGGAGGTCATTAGAGGGACAATTCTGGAAAAAAGATGAAACTAGATTAACAACCCAGAAAGAAAAGTGGAAAGCAGGAAGTATTTTAATCAGAATTGCTTTGAGAAGTCTTGAAATATGAGGATTGGGACCAATGAGAGAGTTATTAATGGGTAAGTGACCTGGAGATATTGCTAAAATATTATATATGTACGTGAGGATTAATTCAAAAGGTGATGTTAGATCATTTAATTTATAGGAGCTAGGGATGCAAATGTGATTAAGCACACCACACTTGCCATGCAGCCTTGACCATGTGGAAATATAGCATTTTTTGCTACCTTGGACCCAAGAATCTTACATGAGGAAGCTTGCCTCTCTAGAAAGCCCTTCAAGACACAGGGAGCCCATGAAATAATCTAAGCCACCAGTCGGAGAGAGCCTTGAGACACAAGAGGATGAGGGTTGAAGGTTAGATCTAGTAAAAGGTCTTGAATGAGTAGAACAAAGGGGAAATGGAAGGACATCTCTACAAAAACAGGATACCAAGGTTGGGAGGGCCAAAGGGGAGTTATTAAGAGGAGCAATAGAAGATCTTTGCAGACTACTTTTGGATTTTTTGGACTTTAAATGCAAAGGAGGAAACAAGTTCCTAGTTGAGGCTAAACTTGAAGAAATATGTCCACAGCTGTAGCTTTGGGATTGGGAAACCAGCTGAAGAAAATATGAATTTGATATTTCAGGCGAGAAGCAAACAGATCCCGTCTTAAATTCTGCTGGAATTTAAATATTCCTGCCTAGACATTCATCAATGAAATGTTTTGTAATGATAGAAAGTTTTTTTTAATTTTGTTCCTCCTAATAAAATAAGGTAACGGGATGCTGAAATATTGTCCATACCAAAGATCTGGGCTGATCCATCTTCACAAAGGTTTTTATAGGAAAGGAGCCTGCCAATAATTCTAGGCAGCTGATTTAAAAATATTGTTTAGAAAGATACAATGTTCCTACTGTAATGAAAGGACCGCATCTGGTACCCCAATTAGAACTGCTGGCATTCGATAATCAGGTCTGGAATTGAACCAAAAATGTCTCTCATTAAATTTATGATCACGAAGTTATAAAATGAGAGAAAAATTTACATGTTTGAAGATGAGCAATTTTTAATCTCTGAAGAGCTCTGTAATGAAGGGGAGCAGGGAAAACAGCTTGAATTGAAGAGGATAGTAATCCTATAATACAAGACATTTTTATGAGTGATATAAAAATTCTGTTTTAAAAGGCAGATTGAAGGTGGCAAATATAGTGTATATAAGAAAGCCAACGAAGATTAAATCAGTCATAATCAGGATCTTGTCTACATTAATAATAAGGTGGATTTGTCATAATCAGGATCTTGTCTACATTAATAATAAGGCGGATTTGTCATAATCAGGATCTTGCCTACATTAATAATAAGGCGGATTTGTCATAATCAGGATCTTGCCTACATTAATAATAAGGCGGATTTGTCATAATCAGGATCTTGTGTACATTAATAAGGCGGAATTGTCATAATCAGGATCTTGTCTACATTAATAAGGCGGATTTGTCATAATCAGGATCTTGTGTACATTAATAAGGCGGAATTGTCATAATCAGGATCTTGTCTACATTAATAAGGCGGATTTGTCATAATCAGGATCTTGTCTACATTAATAAGGAGGATTTGTCATAATCAGGATCTTGTCTACATTAATAATAAGGTGGATTTGTCATAATCAGGATCTTGTCTACATTAATAATAAGGCGGATTTGTCATAATCAGGATCTTGTCTACATTAATAATAAGGTGGATTTGTCATAATCAGGATCTTGTCTACATTAATAATAAGGCGGATTTGTCATAATCAGGATCTTGCCTACATTAATAATAAGGCGGATTTGTCATAATCAGGATCTTGCGTACATTAATAATAAGGCGGATTTGTCATAATCAGGATCTTGCCTACATTAATAATAAGGCGGATTTGTTATAATCAGGATCTTGTCTACATTAATAATAAGGCGGATTTGTCATAATCAGGATCTTGTCTACATTAATAATAAGGCGGATTTGTCATAATCAGGATCTTGTCTACATTAATAATAAGGCGGATTTGTTATAATCAGGATCTTGTCTACATTAATAAGGCGGATTTGTCATAATCAGGATCTTGTCTACATTAATAATAAGGCGGATTTGTCATAATCAGGATCTTGTCTACATTAATAAGGCGGATTTGTCATAATCAGGATCTTGCGTACATTAATAATAAGGTAGATTTGACATAATCAGGATCTTGTCTACATTAATAAGGTAGATTTGTCATAATCAGGATCTTGTGTACATTAATAATAAGGCGGATTTGTCATAATCAGGATCTTGTGTACATTAATAATAAGGCGGATTTGTCATAATCAGGATCTTGCGTACATTAATAATAAGGTGGATTTGTCATAATCAGGATCTTGCCTACATTAATAATAAGGCGGATTTGTCATAATCAGGATCTTGTCTACATTAATAATAAGGTGGATTGTCATAATCAGGATCTTGTCTACATTAATAATAAGGTGGATTTGTCATAATCAGGATCTTGCCTACATTAATAATAAGGCGGATTTGTCATAATCAGGATCTTGTCTACATTAATAATAAGGTAGATTTGTCATAATCAGGATCTTGTCTACATTAATAATAAGGTAGATTTGTCATAATCAGGATCTTGTCTACATTAATAATAAGGTAGATTTGTCATAATCAGGATCTTGCGTACATTAATAATAAGGCGGATTTGTCATAATCAGGATCTTGTCTACATTAATAAGGCGGATTTGTCATAATCAGGATCTTGTCTACATTAATAATAAGGCGGATTTGTCATAATCAGGATCTTGCGTACATTAATAATAAGGCGGATTTGTCATAATCAGGATCTTGTCTACATTAATAAGGCGGATTTGTCATAATCAGGATCTTGCGTACATTAATAATAAGGTAGATTTGACATAATCAGGATCTTGTCTACATTAATAAGGTAGATTTGTCATAATCAGGATCTTGTGTACATTAATAATAAGGCGGATTTGTCATAATCAGGATCTTGTGTACATTAATAATAAGGCGGATTTGTCATAATCAGGATCTTGTCTACATTAATAATAAGGTAGATTTGTCATAATCAGGATCTTGTCTACATTAATAATAAGGTAGATTTGTCATAATCAGGATCTTGTCTACATTAATAATAAGGTAGATTTGTCATAATCAGGATCTTGTCTACATTAATAATAAGGTAGATTTGTCATAATCAGGATCTTGCCTACATTAATAATAAGGCGGATTTGTCATAATCAGGATCTTGTCTACATTAATAATAAGGTAGATTTGTCATAATCAGGATCTTGTGTACATTAATAATAACAGAATTTATGCTTACCTGATAAATTACTTTCTCCAACGGTGTGTCCGGTCCACGGCGTCATCCTTACTTGTGGGATATTCTCTTCCCCAACAGGAAATGGCAAAGAGTCCCAGCAAAGCTGGCCATATAGTCCCTCCTAGGCTCCGCCCACCCCAGTCATTCGACCGACGGACAGGAGGAAATATATATAGGAGAAACCATATGGTACCGTGGTGACTGTAGATAGAGAAAATAATTCATCAGACCTGATTAAAAAACCAGGGCGGGCCGTGGACCGGACACACCGTTGGAGAAAGTAATTTATCAGGTAAGCATAAATTCTGTTTTCTCCAACATTGGTGTGTCCGGTCCACGGCGTCATCCTTACTTGTGGGAACCAATACCAAAGCTTTAGGACACGGATGAAGGGAGGGAGCAAATCAGGTCACCTAAATGGAAGGCACCACGGCTTGCAAAACCTTTCTCCCAAAAATAGCCTCCGAAGAAGCAAAAGTATCAAATTTGTAAAATTTGGCAAAAGTGTGCAGTGAAGACCAAGTCGCTGCCTTACATATCTGGTCAACAGAAGCCTCGTTCTTGAAGGCCCATGTGGAAGCCACAGCCCTAGTGGAGTGAGCTGTGATTCTTTCAGGAGGCTGCCGTCCGGCAGTCTCATAAGCCAATCGGATAATGCTTTTAAGCCAAAAGGAAAGAGAGGTAGAAGTCGCTTTTTGACCTCTCCTTTTACCAGAATAAACAACAAACAAGGAAGATGTTTGTCTGAAATCTTTAGTAGCCTCTAAATAGAATTTTAGAGCACGGACTACGTCCAAATTGTGTAACAAACGTTCCTTCTTTGAAACTGGATTCGGACACAAAGAAGGTACAACTATCTCCTGGTTAATATTTTTGTTAGAAACAACTTTCGGAAGAAAACCAGGCTTAGTACGCAAAACCACCTTATCTGCATGGAACACCAGATAGGGCGGAGAACACTGCAGAGCAGATAACTCTGAAACTCTTCTAGCAGAAGAAATTGCAACTAAAAACAAAACTTTCCAAGATAGTAACTTAATATCTATGGAATGTAAAGGTTCAAACGGAACCCCTTGAAGAACTGAAAGAACTAGATTTAGACTCCAGGGAGGAGTCAAAGGTCTGTAAACAGGCTTGATCCTAACCAGAGCCTGAACAAATGCTTGAACATCTGGCACAGCTGCCAGTCTTTTGTGTAGTAAGACAGATAAAGCAGAGATCTGTCCCCTTAGAGAACTTGCAGATAATCCTTTCTCCAAACCTTCTTGTAGAAAGGAGAGAATCTTAGGAATTTTTATCATGTTCCATGGCAATCCCTTGGATTCACACCAACAGATATATTTTTTCCATATTTTATGGTAAATTTTTCTAGTTACAGGCTTTCTAGCCTGAATCAGAGTATCTATTACAGAATCTGAAAACCCACGCTTTGATAAAATCAAGTGTTCAATCTCCAAGCCGTCAGTTGGAGGGAAACCAGATTCGGATGTTCGAATGGACCCTGAACAAGAAGGTCCTGTCTCAAAGGTAGCTTCAATGGTGGAGCCGATGACATATTCACCAAGTCCTGCGTGGCCACGCAGGAGCTATCAAGATCACAGAGGCCCTCTCCTGATTGATCCTGGCTACCAGCCTGGGAATGAGATGAAACGGTTGGAATACATAAGCTAGGTTGAAGGTCCAAGGTGCTACTAGTGCATCTACTAGGGTCGCCTTGGGATCCCTGGATCTGGACCCGTAGCAAGGGACCTTGAAGTTCTGACGAGACGCCATCAGATCCATGTCTGGAATGCCCCATAATTGAGTTATTCGGGCAAAGATTTCCGGATGGAGTTCCCACTCCCCCGGATGGAATGTCTGACGACTCAGAAAATCCGCTTCCCAATTTTCCACTCCTGGGATGTGGATCGCAGACAAGTGGCAGGAGTGATCCTCCGCCCATTGAATTATTTTGTCACTTCTTTCATCGCCAGGGAACTCCTTGTTCCCCCCTGATGATTGATATATGCAACGGTCGTCATGTTGTCTGATTGGAACCTTATGAATTTGGCCTTTGCTAGTTGAGGCCAAGCTCTGAGAGCATTGAATATCGCTCTCAGTTCCAGAATGTTTATCGGGAGAAGAGATTCTTCCCGAGACCATAGACCCTGAGCTTTCAGGGATTCCCAGACCGCGCCCCAGCCCACTAGACTGGCGTCGGTCGTGACAATGACCCACTCTGGTCTGCGGAAGCTCATTCCCTGGGACAGATTGTCCAGGGTCAGCCACCAACGGAGTGAATCTCTGGTCCTTTGATCTACTTGAATCATCGGAGACAAGTCTGTATAATCCCCATTCCACTGTCTGAGCATGCACAGTTGTAATGGTCTTAGATGAATTCGTGCAAAAGGAACTATGTCCATTGTTGCAACCATCAATCCTATTACTTCCATGCACTGCGCTATGGAAGGACGAGGAACAGAATGAAGCACTTGACAAGAGCTTAGAAGTTTTGATTTTCTGACCTCTGTCAGAAAAATCCTCATTTCTAAGGAATCTATTATTGTTCCCAGGAAGGGAACTCTTGTCGACGGGGACAGAGAACTTTTTTCTTTGTTCACCTTTCATCCGTGAGATCTGAGAAAGGCTAGGACGACGTCCGTATGAGCCTTTGCTTTTGACAGGGACGACGCTTGTATTAGGATGTCGTCCAAGTAAGGTACTACTGCAATGCCCCGTGGTCTTAAAACCGCTAGAAGGGACCCTAGTACCTTTGTGAAAATCCTTGGAGCAGTGGCTAATCCGAATGGAAGTGCCACAAACTGGTAATGCTTGTCCAGAAAAGCGAACCTTAGGAACTGATGATGTTCCTTGGGGATAGGAATATGTAGGTACGCATCCTTTAAATCCACGGTAGTCATAAATTGACTTTCCTGGATGGTGGGTAGGATCGTTCGAATGGTTTCCATTTTGAACGATGGTACCCTGAGAAATTTGTTTAGGATCTTCAAATCCAAAATTGGTCTGAATGTTCCCTCTTTTTTGGGAACTACGAACAGATTGGAATAAAATCCCATTCCTTGTTCTCTTATTGGAACTGGATGTATCACTCCCATCTTTAACATGTCTTCTACACAATGTAAGAATGCCTGTCTCTATTTGGTTTGAGGATAAGTGAGACCTGTGGAACCTTCCCCTTGGGGGTAGTTCCTTGAATTCCAGGAGATAACCTTGAGAAACTATTTCTAGCGCCCAAGGATCCTGAACATCTCTTGCCCAAGCCTGAGCAAAGAGAGAGAGTCTGCCCCCCACTAGATCTGGTCCCGGATCGGGGGCTATCCCTTCATGCTGTTTTGGTAGCAGTGGTAGGCTTCTTGGCCTGCTTACCCTTGTTCCAGCCTTGCATTGGTTTCCAGGCTGGTTTGGGCTGTGAGGCATTACCCTCTTGCTTAGAGGATGCAGAATTAGAGGCTGGTCCGTTTCTGCGAAAGGGACGAAAATTAGGCTTATTTTTAGCCTTAAAAGACCTATCCTGTGGAAGGGCGTGGCCCTTTCCCCCAGTGATGTCTGAAATAATCTCTTTCAAATCTGGTCCAAATAATGTTTTACCTTTGAAAGGGATGTTAAGCAGTTTTGTCTTGGAAGACACATCCGCTGACCAAGACTTTAGCCAAAGCGCTCTGCGCGCCACGATAGCAAACCCTGAATTTTTCGCCGCTAATCTAGCTAATTGCAAAGCGGCATCTAAAACAAAAGAGTTAGCCAATTTAAGTGCATGAACTCTGTCCATAACCTCCTCATATGAAGATTCTCTACTGAGCGACTTTTCTAGTTCCTCGAACCAGAAACACGCAGTCGTAGTGACAGGAACAATGCATGAAATTGGTTGTAGAAGGTAACCTTGCTGTACAAAAATCTTTTTAAGCAAACCCTCTAATTTTTTATCCATAGGATCTTTGAAAGCACAACTATCTTCGATAGGAATAGTAGTGCGTTTGTTTAGAGTAGAAACCGCCCCCTCGACCTTGGGGACTGTCTGCCATAAGTCCTTTCTGGGGTCGACTATAGGAAATAATTTCTTAAATATAGGGGGGGGAACAAAAGGTATGCCGGGCTTCTCCCACTCTTTATTTACTATGTCCGCCACCCACTTGGGTATAGGAAAAGCGTCGGGGGGCACCGGAACCTCTAGGAACTTGTCCATCTTACATAATTTCTCTGGAATGACCAAGTTGTCGCAATCATCCAGAGTAGATAACACCTCTTTAAGCAGTGCGCGGAGATGTTCTAATTTAAATTTAAATGTCACAACATCAGGTTCAGCTTGCTGAGAAATTTTTCCTGAATCTGAAATTTCTCCATCAGACAAAACCTCCCTCATGGCCCCTCCAGATTGGTGTGAGGGTATGTCAGAACAATTATCATCAGCGCCCTCTTGCTCCTCAGTGTTTAAAACAGAGCAATCGCGCTTTCTCTGATAAGTAGGCATTTTGGATAAAAGATTTGCTATGGAGTTATCCATTACAGCCGTTAATTGTTGCATGGTAATAAGTATTGGAGCACTAGATGTACTAGGGGCCTCCTGTGTGGGCAAAACTGGTGTAGACACAGTAGGGGATGATGTAGTATCATGTTTACTCCCCTCATTTGAGGAATCATCTTGGGCAATATCATTATCTGTGGCATTAATGTCCTCACTTTGTTTGGACGCTATGGCACAATTATCACATAAATTTAAATGGGGAGACACATTGGCTTTCATACATATAGAACATAGCTTATCTGAAGGTACAGACATGTTAAACAGGCTTAAACTTGTCAACAAAGCACAAAAAACGTTTTAAAATAAAACCGTTACTGTCTCTTTAAATTTCAAACAGAAAACACTTTATTACTGAATATGTGAAAAAGTATGAAGGAATTGTTCAAAAATTACCAAAATTTCACCACAGTGTCTTAAAGCATTAAAAGTATTGCACACCAAATTTCAGAGCTTTAACCCTTAAAATAACGGAACCGGAGCCGTTTTTAAATTTGACCCCTATACAGTCCCCGCTATATGCTTTGCTGAGACCCAACCAAGCCCAGAGGGGAATACGATACCAAATGACGCCTTCTAGAAGCTTTTTTAGTGATTCTTAGATCCTCACACATGCATCTGCATGCCTTGCTTTCCAAAAACAACTGCGCAGTAATGGCGCGAAAATGAGGCTCAGTCTGTAACTAGAAAGGCCCCCAGACTAAAAAAGGTGTCCAATACAGTGCCTGCCGTTTTTTTAAACGTTCCCCAAGATTATAATGCCAATTGTTAGCTAGAATCTGCATAATATGCCCCAATAAAGCAATCGTTTTAGCCCATAAAAATGTCTACCAGTTTTTTAGCCCTTTTTTAAGCCCTTTATTCTTTTATGTTTGACTAAGAAAATGGCTTACCGGTCCCCATGAGGGGAAATGACAGCCTTCCAGCATTACATGGTCTTGTTAGAAATATGGCTAGTCATACCTTAAGCAGAAAAGTCTGCTAACTGTTTCCCCCAACTGAAGTTACTTCATCTCAACAGTCCTATGTGGAAACAGCAATCGATTTTAGTTACTGTCTGCTAAAATCATCTTCCTCTTACAAACAGAAATCTTCATCCTTTTCTGTTTCAGAGTAAATAGTACATACCAGCACTATTTTAAAATAACAAACACTTGATAGAAGAATAAAAACTACATTTAAACACCAAAAAACTCTTAACCATCTCCGTGGAGATGTTGCCTGTGCAACGGCAAAGAGAATGACTGGGGTGGGCGGAGCCTAGGAGGGACTATATGGCCAGCTTTGCTGGGACTCTTTGCCATTTCCTGTTGGGGAAGAGAATATCCCACAAGTAAGGATGACGCCGTGGACCGGACACACCAATGTTGGAGAAAAGGCGGATTTGTCATAATCAGGATCTTGCCTACATTAATAATAAGGCGGATTTGTCATAATCAGGATCTTGCCTACATTAATAATAAGGCGGATTTGTCATAATCAGGATCTTGTCTACATTAATAATAAGGCGGATTTGTCATAATCAGGATCTTGCCTACATTAATAATAAGGCGGATTTGTCATAATCAGGATCTTGCCTACATTAATAATAAGGTGGATTTGTCATAATCAGGATCTTGTGTACATTAATAATAAGGCGGATTTGTCATAATCAGGATCTTGTGTACATTAATAATAAGGCGGATTTGTCATAATCAGGATCTTGTGTACATTAATAAGGCGGATTTGTCATAATCAGGATCTTGTCTACATTAATAATAAGGTGGATTTGTCATAATCAGGATCTTGTCTACATTAATAATAAGGTAGATTTATCATAATCAGGATCTTGTCTACATTAATAAGGTAGATTTGTCATAATCAGGATCTTGTCTACATTAATAATAAGGCGGATTTGTCATAATCAGGATCTTGTCTACATTAATAATAAGGCGGATTTGTCATAATCAGGATCTTGTCTACATTAATAATAAGGCGGATTTGTCATAATCAGGATCTTGTGTACATTAATAATAAGGCGGATTTGTCATAATCAGGATCTTGTCTACATTAATAATAAGGCGGATTTGTCATAATCAGGATCTTGTTTACATTAATAATAAGGCGGATTTGTCATAATCAGGATCTTGTCTACATTAATAAGGTAGATTTGTCATAATCCGGATCTTGTCTACATTAATAAGGTAGATTTGTCATAATCAGGATCTTGTCTACATTAATAAGGTAGATTTGTCATAATCAGGATCTTGTCTACATTAATAATAAGGCGGATTTGTCATAATCAGGATCTTGTCTACATTAATAAGGTAGATTTGTCATAATCAGGATCTTGTCTACATTAATAATAAGGTGGATTTGTCATAATCAGGATCTTGTTTACATTAATAATAAGGCGGATTTGTCATAATCAGGATCTTGTCTACATTAATAAGGTAGATTTGTCATAATCAGGATCTTGTCTACATTAATAAGGTAGATTTGTCATAATCAGGATCTTGTCTACATTAATAAGGTAGATTTGTCATAATCAGGATCTTGTCTACATTAATAATAAGGCGGATTTGTCATAATCAGGATCTTGTCTACATTAATAAGGTAGATTTGTCATAATCAGGATCTTGTCTACATTAATAATAAGGCGGATTTGTCATAATCAGGATCTTGTCTACATTAATAAGGTAGATTTATCATAATCAGGATCTTGTCTACATTAATAAGGTAGATTTGTCATAATCAGGATCTTGTCTACATTAATAATAAGGCGGATTCCTCGTCACTAGTGTTTTCATGATCTTTGTAACAATCCAAGGTGCTGAGGGCAGACAAAAAGGAAGGCAAGTAAATGGCCATGTTTGATGGTTCCAGAAAAAACAAAGCTCTCCAAAATGCCACAATTTCAATAGTTTATTTGAGAGAGTGCAGAGTCAAACAGCCACGACGTTTTGGGGAGCTGTGGTCACCACATGATTAAGGGGCATAGCTCCCCGAAACGTCGTGGCTGTTTGACTCTGCACTCTCTCAAATAAACTATTGAAATTTTGGCATTTTGGAGAGCTTCATTTATATTGTTTCACTATTGTTGGGGAGTTTTGTAGTGACTCCTTGAAGCTCTGACCAGTGAGTATTGCTGCTGGATGAATTTAATATTTTGTCCAGAAAAAACAAAGACACTTCTATCTTGAAATGATGGTTCAGAATTTGCGGTTTTCCTTTTGTACAATAAAAAGAAAACATAATTTATGTAAGAATTTACCTAATAAATTAATTTCTTTCATATTGGCAAGAGTCCATGAGCTAGTGACATATGGGATATACAATCCTACCAGGAGGGGCAAAGTTTCCCAAACCTCAAAATGCCTATAAATACACCCCTCACCACACCCACAAATCAGTTTAACGAATAGCCAAGTAGTGGGGTGATAAAGAAAGGAGTAAAAAGCATCAACAAAGGAAATTTGGAAATAATTGTGCTTTATACAAAAAAATCATAACCACCACAAAAAGGGTGGGCCTCATGGACTCTTGCCAATATGAAATAAATGAATTTATCAGGTAAGTTCTTACATAAATTATGTTTTCTTTCATGTAATTGGCAAGAGTCCATGAGCTAGTGACGTATGGGATATCAATACCCAAGATGTGGAACTCCACACAAGAGTCACCAGAGAGGGAGGGATAAAAAATAAACAGCCATTTTCCGCTGAAAAAATAATCCACAACCCAAAATATAAGTTATTCTCATAATGAAAAGAAAAACTTAAAACATCAGCAGAAGAATCAAACTGAAACAGCTGCCTGAAGAACTTTTCTACCAAAAACTGCTTCTGAAGAAGCAAATACATCAAAACGGTAGAATTTAGTAAATAAATGTAAAGAAGACCAAGTTGCCGCTTTGCAAATCTGATCAACTGAAGCTTCATTCTTAAAAGCCCACGAAGTGGAGACTGATCTAGTAGAATGAGCTGTAATTCTCTGAGGCGGGGCCTGACCCGACTCCAATAAGCTTGAAGAATCAAAAGCTTTAACCAAGAAGTCAAGGAAATAGCAGAAGTCTTCTGACCTTTCCTAGGACCAGAAAATATAACAAATAGACTGGAAGTCTTCCTGAAATCTTTAGTAGCTTCCACATAATATTTCAAAGCTCTTACCACATCCAAAGAATGTAAGGATCTCTCCAAAGAATTCTTAGGATTAAGACACAAGAAAGGGACAACAATTTCTCAACTAATGCCGTTAGAATTCACAAGTTCAGGAAAAAATGTGTAAATGAAGTCCGCAAAACCGCCTTATCCTGATGAAAAATCAGAAAAGGAGACTCACAAGAAAGAGCAGATAGCTCAGAAACTCTTCTAGCAGAAGAGATGGCCAAAAGGAACAACACTTTCCAAGAAAGTAGTTTAATGTCCAAAGAATGCATAGGTTCAAATGGAGGAGCCTGTAAAGCCTTCAAAACAAAATTAAGACTCCAAGGAGGAGAGATTGATTTAAAGGGACAGTCTAGTATAAATTAAAGGGACACTAAACCCAATTTTTTTTTCTTTCGTGATTCAGATACAGCATGCAATTTTAAGCACCTTTCTAATTTACTCCTATTATCAAATTTTCTTCATTCTCTTGGTATCTTTATTTGAAATGCAAGAATATAAGTTTAGATGCCGGCCCATTTTTGGTGAATAACCTGGGTTATCCTTGCTGATTGGTGGATAAATTCATCCACCAATAAAAAAGTGCTGTCCAGAGTTCTCAACAAAAAAAGAAGCCTAGATGCCTTCTTTTTCAAATAAAGATAGCAAGTGAACAAAGAAAAATAAATAGGAGTAAATTAGAAAGTTGCTTAAAATTGCTGCTCTATCTGAATTACAAAAGAAAAAATTTGGGTTTAGTGTCCCTTTAAACTTTCATTATTCAGATAGGACTTTTAATTTTAATCAACTTTCCAATTTACTTTTATCATCAAATTTGCTTTGTTCTCTTGGTATTCTTAGTTAAACTAAACATAGGTAGGCTCATATGCTAATTTCTAAGCCTTTGAGGGCTGCCTCTTATCACATGCTTTTTAAATCTCTTTTCAACACAAAGAGACAGAAAGTACATGTGGGCTATATAGATAACACTATGTTCAGACACAGAGGGTTATTTAAGATCTAGCACAACACAAAGAGACAGAAAGTACACGTGGGCCATATAGATAACACTGTGTTCAGGCACAGGGGGTTATTTAAGATCTAGCACAACACAAAGAGACAGAAAGTACACATGGGCTATATAGATAACACTGTGTTCAGGCACAGGGGGTTATTTAAGATCTAGCACAACACATAGAGACAGAAAGTACACGTGGGCCATATAGATAACACTGTGTTCAGGCACCGAAAGTTATTTAAGATCTAGCACAACACAAAGAGACAGAAAGTACATGTGGGCCATATAGATAACACTGTGTTCAGGCACAGGGGGTTATTTAAGATCTAGTACAACACAAAGAGACAGAAAGTACACATGGGCCATATAGATAACACTGTGTTCAGGCACAGAAAGTTATTTAAGATTTAGCACAATACAAAGAGACAGAAAGTACATGTGGGCCATATAGATAACACTGTGTTCAGGCACAGGGGGTTATTTAAGATCTAGAACAACACAAAGAGACAGAAAGTACACATGGGCCATATAGATAACACTGTGTTCAGGCACAGGGGGTTATTTAAGATCTAGCACAACACAAAGAGACAGAAAGTACACGTGGGCTATATAGATAACACTGTGTTCAGGCACAGGGGGTTATTTAAGATCTAGCACAACACAAAGAGACCGAAAGTACATGTGGGCCATATAGATAACACTGTGTTCAGGCACAGAAAGTACATGTGGGCCATATAGATAACACTGTGTTCAGGCACAGGGGGTTATTTAACATCTAGCACAACACAAAGAGACAGAAAGTACACATGGGCCATATAGATAACACTGTGTTCAGGCACAGGGGGTTATTTAAGATCTAGCACAACACAAAGAGACAGAAAGTACAGGTGGGCCATATAGATAACACTGTGTTCAGGCACAGGGGGTTATTTAAGATCTAGCACAATACAATGCTAAATGAAAGACAATAGATACTAAACAGTCACAGTCATGTGATCAGGGGTCTGGAAGAAGGTTCCTAGATACAAGGTAATCACAGAGGTAAAAAGTACATTAATATAACTGTGTTGGTTATGCAAAACTGGGGAATGGGTAATAAAGGGATTATCTATCTTTTAAAACAATAAGAATTCTATGGTAGACTGTCCCTTTAATGACAGGCTTAATAAGAACTAAAGCCTGTACAAAAACAGTGTATATCAGGAAGTATAGCAATCTTTCTGTGAAATAAAACAGAAAGAGCAGAGATTTGTCCCTTCAAGGAACTTGCAGACAAACCCTTATCCAAACCATCCTGAAGAAACTGTAAAATTCTAGGAATTCTAAAAGAATGCCAAGAAAATTCATGAGAAGAACACCATAAAATGTAAGTCTTCCAAACTCGATAATAAATCTTTCAAGAGACAGATTTACAAGCTTGTAACATAGTATTAATCACTGAGTCAGAAACCTCTATGACTTAACACTAAGCGATCAATTTCCATACCTTCAAATTTAATGATTTGAGAACCTGATGGAAAAACGGACCTTGAAACAGTAGGTCTGGTCTTAACGGAAGTGGCCAAAGTTGGCAACAGGACACCCGAACAAGACCCACATAACAAAACCTGTGAGGCCATGCTGGAGCCACCAGCAACAGAAACGATTGTTCCATGATGATTTTGGAGATCACTCTTGGAAGAAGAACTAGAGGCGGGAAAATATAAGCAGGTTGAAAACACCAAGGAAGTGTCAGCGCACCCACTGCTTCCGCCTGAAAATCCCTGGACCTGGACAGGCAACTGGGAAGTCTCTTGTTTAGATGAGAGGCCATCCGATCTATCTCTAGAAGACCCCATATCTGAACAATCTGAGAAAACACATCTGAATGGAGGGACCACTCCCCTGGATGTAAAGTGACGTTTGAGATAATCCGCCTCCCAATGTCTATACCTGGGAAATGCACCGCAGAAATTAGACAGGAGCTGGATTCCGCCCAAGCAAGTATCTAAGATACTTCTTCATAGCTTGTGGACTGTGAGTCCTACCCTGGTGATTGACAAATGCCACTATTTGTGATACTGTCTGTCTGAAAACAAATGAACGGTTCTCTCTTTAACAGAGGCCAAAACTGAAGAGCTCTGAGAATTGCACAGAGTTCTAAAATATTGATTGGTAATCTCGCCTCTTGAGATTTCCAAACCCCTTGTGCTGTCAGAGATCCCCAAACAGCTCCCCAACCTGAAAGACTTGCATCTGATGTGATCATAGTCCAGGTTAGCCGAACAAAAAAAGCCCCTTGAACTAAACGCTGGTGATTTAACCACCACGTCAGAGAGAGTCAAACATAGGGATTTAAGGATATTAATTGTGATATCTTTGTATAATCCCTGTACCATGGATTCAGCAAACAAAGCTGGAGAGGTCTCATATTAAAACGAGCAAAGGGGATCGCGTCCGATGCTGCAGTCATAAGACCTAACACTTCCATGCACATAGCTACTGAAGGGAATGACTGAGACTGAAGGTGCCAACAGGCTGCAACCAATTTCAAACGTCTCTTGTCTGTTAGAGACAGAGTCATGGACACTGAATCTATCTGGAAACCTAAAAAAGGTGACCCTTGTCTGAGGAATCAAGAAACTTTTTGGAAAATTGATCCTCCAACCATGTTTCAGAGGAAACAACACTAGTTGATTTGTGTGAGATTCTGCAGAACGTAAAGACTGAGCTAGTACCTAGATATCATCCAAATAAGGAAACACCGCAATACCCTGCTCTCTGGTTTCCATAAAGAAGGGCACCTAGAACCTTTTAAAAAGATTCTTAGAGCGGTTGCTAGTCCAAATGGAAGAGCAATGAATTGGTAATGCTTGTCTAGAAAAGAGAATCTCAGGAACTGAAAATGATCTGAATGAATCGGAATATGAAGGTATACATCCTGCAAGTCCATTGTGGAAATAAAATGTTCTTGCTGAACAAAAGGCAGAATAGTCCTGAAAGTCACCATTTAAAAGATGGTACTCTTACATAACTATTCAAAATTTTCAGATCCAGAATTGGTCTGAATGAAATTTCCTTATTTGGGACAATGAATAGATTTGAATAAAACTCCCGACCCTGTTCCTGAAAAGGAACTGGCATGACTACCCCTGAAACTCCAGGTCTGAAACACACTTCAGGAAAGCCTGAGCTTTAACTGGATTTGCTGGGATGCGTGAGAGAAAAAAAAATCTTCTCACAGGAGAACTTACCCCTGAGAGACAATACTCTGAAACCATAGATTTTGGACAGAATTTATCCAAACATCCTTGAAAAAAACCTTAATCTGCCCTCTACCACCTGAGCTGGAATGAGAGTTGCACATTCATGCGAACTTAGGGCTGGCTTTTGGTTTCTTAAATGGCTTGAGTTTATTCCATTTAAAGGGATAGTCTATGCCAAAATAAACTTTTCTGATTTAGATAGAGCATGTAATTTTAAACAATTTTCCAATTTACTTTTATTACCAATTTTGCTTTGTTCTCTTGGTATTCTTAGTTGAAAGCTTAACCTAGGAGGTTCATATGCTAATTTCTTAGACCTTGAAGCCCACCTCTTTCAGATTGCATTTTAACAGTTTTTCACCACTAGAGGGTGTTAGTTCACGTATTTCATATAGATAACACTGTGCTCGTGCACATGAAGTTATCTGGGAGCAGGCACTGATTGGCTAGACTGCAAGTCTGTCAAAAGAACTGAAAAAAGGGGCAGTTTGCAGAGGCTTAGATACAAGATAATCACAGAGGTTAAAAGTATATTATTATAACTGTGTTGGTTATGCAAAACTGGGAAATGGGTAATAAAGGGATTATCTATCTTTTAAAACAATAAAAATTCTGGTGTAGACTGTCCCTTTAATGAAGGTTTCCAATTGGAAACAGATTCCATAGGGAAGGAATAGGTTTTTGTTCCTTAAATGACAAAAAAGAACGAAAACAATTAAAAGCTTTATATTTACCCTTTAGTTCTCTTATTACCTTGGAAAGAAAGAGATAGCAATCTAGACTTAAAAAGTCATATCAGCATTCCAAGATTAAAGCCACAAAACTCTTCTAGCTAAAAATAGCTAAAGACATAGATCTAACATCAATCTTGATGAAATAAAAAAAATGGCATCAGAACTGATTAGCATGTTGCAGTAAGCGAACAATGCTAGATAAATCAGAATCCAATTCTTGTTGCGCTAATTCTCCATATAGAAGGGAACAGCTGGAGAACCGTTTTTTAGGCCAGCGCACAAACGAAAAACATCACGAGGGGACCAGAAACCCAAAAAGAGGGATAGAACCAGACGAAGAGGATGTAGAGGAGGTGTGGCATACAGAGCCAAAAAACAAAAAAGGGAAAGACACGTACTATTAGGGAAACATGACCAAGACATCTTCAATATATCAAAGAAAACATTGACAAAAGATGAGGAAACCCTATTAAAGAAGGGGCTATCCTTTGCTCCAGATGTAGCACCTAATAGCTTTGAGCGATTTATTGACATTAAAAAAATGATCAGGAAACTAACTCTATCCAGACATTTTAAATTAAAGGAAAAAGGATTAGAAAATAATGTTGGAATAATTCCAAACACCTTGGATGACTCCATATTGAGCAATACAAATGGAGATACTAAAAATATGGGGGAAGTGGATGAGAATCACCTTGTCGATGTGCTTATAGATTTGGAAGAAGAAGCCCAAAATATACCAATTGTACATAGCTCATTAAAACAAAAATCCTCATTTTATCCATATAACTCAAAAGGAAATTGTATTTCTGTATTTGAAAGCCTTTTAGAGAAGGAGGTCTCTGAGATCTGTATTAAAGATAACGAAAGGAGGAAAACAAGAAAGGGAAACCTTTCGAAAGCAGAAAAAATGGCTTTAAAAAATCTTAGTGAAAACAGAGACCTAGTGATTCGGAGCGCTGATAAAGGCGGAGGAATTGTAGTGCAGGATAGGAGGGAATATGTTATGGAGGCAGATAGGTTGCTGAATGATAAGGATACCTATCAGAGATTATCTCATAACCCCACTAAGGAATATTTGGAGGAATATAATGCACTACTCTCCAAGGGCAGAATAGATCGAGTGCTAAGTAACCAAGAATACAGATATTTGGTGGTTGAGGATCCAGTACTCCCTATTTTTTATCACCTGCCCAAAATCCACAAGGGGTTAAACAATCCCCCGGGCAGACCCATTGTGTCGGGGATTGGAGGCCTAACAACCAAACTATCTGAATATATCGATCACATACTTAAACCAATGGTACCATGCTTAAGATCCTATGTACAGGATACTCTCCACATATTGAAAATCCTAAAGGACCTTACCTGGGAAGAGAATTGTATCTGGGTTACCATGGATGTATGCTCATTATATACTTCAATACCGCACGCACTAGGTATTGCAGCTGTTAAATATTTCTGTGGAAAATGTGGCTACATTAATGAAACCCAGATGGAATTTTTGGAAAAAGCAATTGATTTTGTACTAAAGAAAAATTATTTTTTATTTGAGGACAAGTATTTCCTCCAAACCAGGGGGACGGCCATGGGGACGAAATTTGCCCCAGACTTTGCCAACCTCTACATGGGCTGGTGGGAGGATCTATTTATTTTCAATTCAGAGAACCCATACAAAGAACACATTATGCATTGGTACCGATATATAGACGACATATTGATTGTCTGGCGAGGTACTACAGAGACACTAACAGAATTTGCTGAATATGCAAATAGAAATACGCTCAACTTAAGCTTTACCATGGAGTCCAGTCAAACAAGGGTGACGTTCCTGGACTTGGAAATAATACAGGAACATGGTGATGTCTACACTAAGCTGTATAGGAAACCCACAGACACCAATGGATACCTGCATGCTGAGAGTGGGCACCACAGTAAGTGGAAGAGAAACATCCCACTGGGCCAATATCAAAGAGATAAACGGAATTGTGCCAAAGATAACGATTTTCAGAAAGAATCAGAAATAATTACAAATAGGTTCCTAGCAAAAGGGTATCCACGGGGACTACTTAATGGCACAAAAGGAAAAGTGGATAAAATGGATAGGAAAACACTGATAACTAAAGAAACAGTGGAAAGTGTAGATAAGAAAATACCAGATAAACGAAAGATCCAATTAGTCACCAGATATAATAGGGCAGCAAAAAACATTGAGGGAGCAGTGAAAAAGCATTGGCATATTCTTATGCAAGATCCTATTCTGAAAACAGAATTTATGCTTACCTGATAAATTACTTTCTCCAACGGTGTGTCCGGTCCACGGCGTCATCCTTACTTGTGGGATATTCTCTTCCCCAACAGGAAATGGCAAAGAGCCCAGCAAAGCTGGTCATATGATCCCTCCTAGGCTCCGCCTACCCCAGTCATTCGACCGACGTACAGGAGGAAATATGCATAGGAGAAACCATATGATACCGTGGTGACTGTAGTTAGAGAAAATAATTCATCAGACCTGATTAAAAAAACCAGGGCGGGCCGTGGACCGGACACACCGTTGGAGAAAGTAATTTATCAGGTAAGCATAAATTCTAAGCGGGAGTCACCGTGGTAGTACTACCACTGGGCTCCTATAGGAGGCGCTTATAACTGGTTTGGATAATAATAAAATATTAATGTATAAACATGAAGAAAACGGCTGGCAATAATACAGATGACAGTGTTTTACACTAGTATGCCAACACAGATTATAAATTGTGAGAAAAAAACAACAATATAAATGTATAAAATGTATACGAATCAGAAGGAGTGTGTAACCCAATCTGGATAGTCCAGCGAATCTCTTCAAATGTCCATCAGTACTTGAACAGGCTGCTCTCTGTCTTCACCCAACTGGATGATGTATTCTAAGATGCAAAACAAAAAACAGAAACAGAGGCGCCTCATGTGTAGATCAGTATGACCAGAAATCCAGTGAAGGAGTAGAATAAGGGTACTCACAAACAGGGCGGCACTCTCTTGTGCCAGTAGAGGCGGGCTGGTTTTCAACAGCAAACCAGCTGGCTGTATGTCTCCCAGATCGATAGAGAATGCTTGTCTCCTGGATGTCAAACACCGGCCAAAAAAGCTGCAGTGGAAGGAGGAGGAAGAGCTGTAGTGCCCTTAGGTTACTGTAATGGGGATAGTAACACCAACACCAGACTTATGTAAAAGTATAAAATCAGTATTTTATTATACACAATAAAAATACCATATGGTATAACAAATTACAGCTGGGTGATGACAAACTATCTCCCCACAGACCATACAATATAGCGACGCGTTTCTCGGGGATCACCCCGTTTCCTCAGGCTTGTATGTTTGTTGTATGCATAAATGCCCTTTATATAGGGCTAAGTAACCTAATGTTCAAATGAACCCTCCCCTTCCTTTAACCGGATTGACCTATCATGTCCTTCCTTTCCAAACACTCCCCATTGTTGTGAAGATGTAACAATAATTAGTTCTAATTATATATCGTGATTAATTTGAATTTATACAAATTCGTATGCCTATATGTCCCTCATAGTAATATGTAAATAAGCAATTAGATCGTTAATTACCGATCTCGATCATCCGCTATGTGTAGTATAATTATAGTGAGAGTACTAACATGTGTTCCATACCTAGCCAATAGGGTTGCGGCCATATCGGGGGCCTGTTCTAACATTGTGATCCCATTGGTTACACTCTCGGCTGTGTGGCATGGCAATCCCATTGGTTACGCTCTGGACTGTATATTATGTTGTCATGACATCATGTCATGTGATCGGTAGTATGGCCAATAGCTATTACCTATAGTGTTGTCATGACGTAATGTCATGTGATCGAGGGTGTGCTCAATTACTATTGCCGTGCTTCCGACGTCCATACGGAATAACGCGTGATCACATGATCACTCCGGCCCAAATCTATGTAGCATTATAGTGTTATAGTTGCTAGGGGCGACATGATTACGCCCATATCTAAATATAGAGCCAGTGATAAAGCGCCAGCGTGATTAATATCCTGCTATTGGCCATAAATATATCGCTGGTGTCAAGCCAACAGTTAAATATGATAACTATAAATTAGTAAGTGTGTTACGCTAATAATACGATTGACAATAATAAATCCAAAACAATCCAACCTAGATGTGGAAAAAGATAAATTAGGAGTGTGGTGGTGAAATTAATTGGTGGGATTATAAAACTAGACTCCGGAACTGTAGGATACACTATAAGTAAGTGGTTAGTGTTCCGAGGTCGATGTATTACCTTAATACGTGATATTGTGTATAGTATTAAAGGGATATTAATGTAAGTAATAACCAACTCATAAATGTTGATATAGTAAAATAAGAAGATGAGATAGTGGTGTAGATAATCACTAACTAGTGAATAGTGCTCCAAATTACAATGATAATGAATCTAATAGATGAAATTATCTATACTAGGTGACATAATTACCCAATGAATTACTGTGACATAGCAGTGTACTAGGGGTATCAGTGTTTATCAAATTCAAAGGCTGTATAAAAATGTGAATTGTATTTAAACAATTACCTATAGGTAATAATATTGCCCCCCGATGATCTCTGGGGGTATAAAAATATGCTGTGGAAGATAAAATGTATGTGTAAAGGTGATATAATGGGGTAAAAGTGTTAAGATTAGAATGCCATGTGTGGAATGTATTTTAGTCTAAAGTCCTAATGTATAGATACATAACTATAATAAAAATTTCCCTATAGGTAACAATTTTCTATAGTAGGGGTTATATTTAAAAATATGAACCAACAACAATGGGGTGTCGAAAAGTCCAGCTCACAAAATGCACATCTAGTCATACATATATTCATACATCTAACCAGACGTGTATTAGATGTAACAATGTCTCACATATAGATATAGATATGTTTGAAAATATCTACACAAATGCTGCAGAATCTATAACCTCATTGAGGCCATTGGGGAATAAGCTATTGAATTTGTAAATCCAATAGGTTTCCCTTTGCCTCAATTTGGAGAACCTATTGTACGAATTGCTGGGGGGGATTTTTTCCAATGGAGTTATTTTGAATGAACATTTACCAGGAATATAACTATTGCAAATATGCCTAGAGACACTATGTTTCAACGATTTAGATTCAATGTTCCTCAGATGTTCACTCCATCTGGTCCTGACCTTTCTACAGGTCCTACCTATATACTGGATCCCACATTGGCAGGACAATGCATATATTATATAGTTGGAATCACAGGACAGTCGATTTTTAATAGGTATTGACTCTTTTGTATGGTTAACTAATATGTCACTGTGACCATGTGTTATATATTTACACATGTGGCATCGTTTCTTCCCACATCTAAAGGTCCCTATTTTGCTAAAAGTGTGATTATTGTGAATCTGATCTCTTGGTCTTATATTATCGGTAGGTTTCCTTTTTGACATCACCACCTTACTAGGGGCTAGTTTTTGTTTGTAAGTTGGGGCTCTCTTAAACACTAATTTAGGTTGTAATGGAAGTGTTTTCTTCAGGACAGGGTCTTTTAGAAGGATCGGCCAGTGTTTCTTGAGGACTTTGTTAATGATTTTATGGTTAGAGTTGTATTGTGTAATAAACAAAGGTTGCTTATTAGCAAAGGTTTCCTTATCTCTGTCTATTGATGCGACAGAGGATAATAATTGTTCCCTATGTAGATTCTTGGCTTTCTCATAGCCCTTTGTGACTAGTTCCACAGGGTATCCTTTTTCTATGAATCTACATTTCAGGATCTGCGATTGCTGATTATATTGGTCAATGGTACTGCAGATTCTTCGCAGTCTGCAAAACTGACTAAAAGGAATATTCGTTTTCCATTTTGTTAAATGGTTGCTTGAGAAATGTAGGAAATTATTACAATCCACCTTTTTAAAAAAAGTGGACGTGGATATATGCTTTTCTTGGTCCCAGGATAGAATGACATCCAGAAATTCTATATTTTCTTTTTGTAGATTGTGGGTAAAACTAATACCCATATTGTTATCATTTAGATGTGATACAAAATCTACGGCTTCTGACTCTAAGCCATCAAAAATAAATATCAGGTCGTCTATATAACGGCCATAGAACACCAGATTGCCCCTCCAATGTGAATTATATATATAGTGATCTTCATAACAACCCATAAAAAGGTTGGCAAAGCTGGGGGCAAATCTGGTGCCCATGGCCGTTCATTTGAACATTAGGTTACTTAGCCCTATATAAAGGGCATTTATGCATACAACAAACATACAAGCCTGAGGAAACGGGGTGATCCCCGAGAAACGCGTCGCTATATTGTATGGTCTATGGGGAGATAGTTTGTCATCACCCAGCTGTAATTTGTTATACCATTTGGTATTTTTATTGTGTATAATAAAATACTGATTTTATACTTTTACATAAGTCTGGTGTTGGTGTTACTATCCCCATTACAGTAACCTAAGGGCACTACAGCTCTTCCTCCTCCTTCCACTGCAGCTTTTTTGGCCGGTGTTTGACATCCAGGAGACAAGCATTCTCTATCGATCTGGGAGACATACAGCCAGCTGGTTTGCTGTTGAAAACCAGCCCGCCTCTACTGGCACAAGAGAGTGCCGCCCTGTTTGTGAGTACCCTTATTCTACTCCTTCACTGGATTTCTGGTCATACTGATCTACACATGAGGCGCCTCTGTTTCTGTTTTTTGTTAAGCATAAATTCTGTTTTCTCCAACATAGGTGTGTCCGGTCCACGGCGTCATCCTTACTTGTGGGAACCAATACCAAAGCTTTAGGACACGGATGAAGGGAGGGAGCAAATCAGGTCACCTAAATGGAAGGCACCACGGCTTGCAAAACCTTTCTCCCAAAAATAGCCTCCGAAGAAGCAAAAGTATCAAATTTGTAAAATTTGGCAAAAGTGTGCAGAGAAGACCAAGTCGCTGCCTTACATATCTGGTCAACAGAAGCCTCGTTCTTGAAGGCCCATGTGGAAGCCACAGCCCTAGTGGAGTGAGCCGTGATTCTTTCAGGAGGCTGCCGTCCGGCAGTCTCATAAGCCAATCGGATAATGCTTTTAAGCCAAAAAGAAAGAGAGGTAGAAGTTGCTTTTTGACCTCTCCTTTTACCAGAATAAACAACAAACAAAGAAGAAGTTTGTCTGAAATCTTTAGTTGCCTCTAAATAGAATTTTAGAGCACGGACTACGTCCAAATTGTGTAACAAACGTTCCTTCTTTGAAACTGGATTCGGGCACAAAGAAGGTACAACTATCTCCTGGTTAATATTCTTGTTGGAAACCACTTTCGGAAGAAAACCAGGCTTAGTACGCAAAACCACCTTATCTGCATGGAACACCAGATAGGGTGGAGAACACTGCAGAGCAGATAACTCTGAAACTCTTCTAGCAGAAGAAATTGCAACCAAAAACAAAACTTTCCAAGATAATAACTTAATATCTACGGAATGTAAGGGTTCAAACGGAACCCCTTGAAGAACTGAAAGAACTAGATTGAGACTCCAGGGAGGAGTCAAAGGTCTGTAAACAGGCTTGATTCTAACCAGAGCCTGAACAAACGCCTGAACGTCTGGCACAGCTGCCAGCCTTTTGTGAAGTAAAACAGATAACGCAGAAATCTGTCCCTTCAGAGAACTTGCAGATAATCCCTTCTCCAAACCCTCTTGTAGAAAGGATAAAATCCTAGGAATTTTTATCTTGTTCCATGGGAATCCTTTAGATTCACACCAATAGATATATTTTTTCCATATCTTATGGTAAATCTTTCTAGTTACAGGCTTTCTAGCCTGAATAAGAGTATCTATTACAGAATCTGAAAACCCACGCTTTGATAAAATCAAGCGTTCAATCTCCAAGCAGTCAGTTGGAGAGAAACCAGATTCGGATGTTCGAATGGACCTTGAACAAGAAGGTCCTGTCTCAAAGGTAGCTTCCATGGTGGAGCCGATGACATATTCACCAGGTCTGCATACCAAGTCCTGCGTGGCCACGCAGGAGCTATCAAGATCACCGAAGCCCTCTCCTGGTTGATCCTGGCTATCAGCCTGGGAATGAGAGGAAACGGTGGGAAAACATAAGCTAGGTTGAAGGTCCAAGGTGCTACTAGTGCATCTACTAGAGTCGCCTTGGGATCCCTGGATCTGGACCCGTAACAAGGAACCTTGAAGTTCTGGCGAGACGCCATCAGATCCATGTCTGGAATGCCCCATAATTGAGTTATTTGGGCAAAGATTTCCGGGTGGAGTTCCCACTCCCCCGGATGGAATGTCTGACGACTCAGAAAATCCGCTTCCCAATTTTCCACTCCTGGGATGTGGATTGCAGATAAGTGGCAGGAGTGATCCTCCGCCCATTGAATTATCTTGGTCACTTCCTCCATCGCCAGGGAACTCCTTGTTCCCCCCTGATGGTTGATATAAGCAACTGTCGTCATGTTGTCTGATTGAAACCTTATGAATTTGGCCTTTGCTAGATGAGGCCAAGCTTTGAGAGCATTGAATATCGCTCTCAGTTCCAGAATGTTTATCGGGAGAAGAGATTCTTCCCGAGACCATAGACCCTGAGCTTTCAGGGGTTCCCAGACCGCGCCCCAGCCTACCAGACTGGCGTCGGTCGTGACAATGACCCACTCTGGTCTGCGGAAGCTCATTCCCTGTGACAGATTGTCCAGGATTAGCCACCAACGGAGTGAATCTCTGGTCCTTTGATCTACTTGAATCGTCGGAGACAAGTCTGTATAATCCCCATTCCACTGTCTGAGCATGCACAGTTGTAATGGTCTTAGATGAATTCGTGCAAAAGGAACTATGTCCATTGCTGCAACCATCAATCCTATTACTTCCATGCACTGCGCTATGGAAGGACGAAGAACAGAATGAAGAACTTGACAAGAGCTTAGAAGTTTTGATTTTCTGACCTCTGTCAGAAAAATTCTCATTTCTAAGGAGTCTATTATTGTTCCCAAGAAGGGAACTCTTGTTGACGGGGAAAGAGAACTTTTTTCTATGTTTACTTTCCATCCGTGAGATCTGAGAAAGGCTAGGACGATGTCCGTATGAGCCTTTGCCTTTGACAGAGACGACGCTTGAATCAGGATGTCGTCCAAGTACGGTACTACTGCAATGCCCCTTGGTCTTAGAACCGCTAGAAGGGACCCTAGTACCTTTGTGAAAATTCTCGGAGCAGTGGCTAACCCGAATGGAAGTGCCACAAACTGGTAATGCTTGTCCAGAAAAGCGAACCTTAGGAACTGATGATGTTCCTTGTGGATGGGAATATGGAGGTACGCATCCTTTAAATCCACCGTAGTCATGAATTGACCTTCCTGGATGGTAGGAAGGATCGTTCGAATGGTTTCCATTTTGAACGATGGGACCCTGAGAAATTTGTTTAGGATCTTGAGATCTAGAATTGGTCTGAACGTTCCCTCTTTTTTGGGAACTATGAACAGGTTGGAGTAAAACCCCATCCCTTGTTCTCTTATTGGAACTGGATGAATTACTCCCATCCTTAACAGGTCTTCTACACAATGTAAGAATGCCTGTCTTTTTATTTGGTTTGAAGATAATTGAGACCTGTGGAACCTTCCCCTTGGGGGTAATTCCTTGAATTCCAGGAGATAACCTTGAGAAACTATTTCTAGTGCCCAAGGATCCTGAACATCTCTTGCCCAGGCCTGAGCAAAGAGAGAAAGTCTGCCCCCCTCCAGATCCGGTCCCGGATCGGGGGCCATCCCTTCATGCTGTTTTGGTAGCAGTGGCAGGCTTCTTGGCCTGCTTACCCTTGTTCCAGCCTTGCATCTGTCTCCAGGCTGGTTTGGGTTGAGAAGTATTACACTCTTGCTTAGAGGATGTAGAAGTAGAGGCTGGTCCGTTTCTGCGAAAGGGACGAAAATTAGGCTTATTTCTAGCCTTAAAAGACCTATCCTGAGGAAGGGCGTGGCCCTTTCCTCCGGTGATGTCTGAAATAATCTCTTTCAAATCAGGCCCAAACAGTGTTTTGCCCTTGAAAGGGATGTTAAGTAATTTTGTCTTGGAAGACACATCCGCTGACCAAGACTTCAGCCAGAGCGCTCTGCGCGCCACGATAGCAAACCCTGAATTTTTCGCCGCTAATCTCGCTAATTGCAAAGCGGCATCTAGAATAAAAGAGTTAGCCAATTTAAGTGCATGAACTCTGCCCATAATCTCCTCATACGAAGATTCTTTATCGAGCGACTTTTCTAGTTCTTCGAACCAGAAACACGCTGCCGTAGTGACAGGAACAATGCATGAAATTGGTTGAAGAAGGTAACCTTGCTGAACAAACATCTTTTTAAGCAAACCCTCTAATTTTTTATCCATAGGATCTTTAAAAGCACAACTATCTTCTATGGGAATAGTAGTGCGTTTGTTTAGAGTAGAGACCGCCCCCTCGACCTTAGGGACTGTCTGCCATAAGTCCTTTCTGGGGTCGACTATAGGAAATAATTTCTTAAATATAGGGGGAGGCACAAAAGGTATGCCGGGCCTTTCCCATTCCTTGTTTACTATATCCGCCACCCGCTTGGGTATAGGAAAAACATCAGGGGGCACCGGAACCTCTAGGAACTTATCCATCTTACATAATTTCTCTGGAATGACCAAATTGTCACAATCATCCAGAGTAGATAAAACCTCCTTAAGCAGTGCGGGGAGATGTTCTAATTTAAATTTAAATGTTACAACATCAGGTTCAGCTTGTTGAGAAATTTTCCCTGAATCTGAAATTTCTCCCTCAGACAAAACCTCCCTCCTGGCCCCTTCAGATTGGTGTGAGGGTATGTCAGAAGCGTTATCATCAGCGTCCTCTTGCTCTTCAGTATTTAAAACAGAGCAATCGCGCTTTCTTTGATAAGTAGGCATTTTAGATAAAATATTTGCAATAGAATTATCCATAACAGCCGTTAATTGTTGCATAGTAATAAGTATTGGTGCACTAGATGTACTAGGGGCCTCTATGAAGCAATTGTTCAAAATTCACCAAAATTTCACCACAGTTTCTTAAAGCCTTAAAAGTATTGCACACCAAATTTGAAAGCTTTAACCCTTAAAATAACGGAACCGGAGCCGTTTCTACATTTAACCCCTATACAGTCCCAGGAATCTGCTTTGCTGAGACCCAACCAAGCCCAGAGGGGAATACGATACCAAATGACGCCTTCTGTAAGCTTTTCTCAGTGTATCTTAGCTCCTCACACATGCATCTGCATGCCTTGCCTTCCAAAAACAACTGCGCATTAGTGGCGCGAAAATGAGGCTCTGCCTATGACTAGAGAAAGGCCCCCATCTGAAAAAGGTGTTCATACAGTGCCTGCCGTTTTTTAACAACAATCCCCAAGATTATAATAATTATAAAGCGCTATAATCTGTCAAATATGCTTAGCAAGTAATCGTTTTAGCCCAGAAAAATGTCTACCAGTTTTTTAAGCCCTTGTAAAGCCTTTATTCTCATACTTAATCTAAGAAAATGGCTTACCGGTCCCCATAGGGAAAATGACAGCCTTCCAGCATTACCAAGTCGTGTTAGAAATGTGGCCATCATACCTCAGGCAGAAAAGTCTGCCAACTGCTTCCCCCAACTGAAGTTACTTCATCTCAACAGTCCTGTGTGGAAACAGCAATCGATTTTAGTAACGTTTGCTAAAATCATCTTCCTCTCACAAACAGAAATCTTCTTCTCTTTTCTGTTTCAGAGTAAATAGTACATACCAGCACTATTTTAAAATAACAAACACTTGATTGAAGAATAAAAACTACATTTAAACACCAAAAAACTCTTAGCCATCTCCGTGGAGATGTTGCCTGTGCAACGGCAAAGAGAATGACCGGGGTAGGCGGAGCCTAGGAGGGATCATATGACCAGCTTTGCTGGGCTCTTTGCCAAAGTCCAAGTATGCTTAGACCAAATATAAAAGGTAAAAACTGGCTAGAGAAACAAGCCCAGGGCTCGTTCAAATGTGGAAGAAAAGGATGCACCTGTTGTAGCCATATGGATCCGAGCAATCATTTTTTTGGGGCAACAAATAACAACAGGCAGTATGAAATCAAGGATCTAATTACCTGTAGAACAAATTATGTGGTATACCTCCTTAGGTGTTCGTGTGACAGGGTCTATATAGGGCGTACAAAACGCTGTATGAAAACTAGATTCAGTGAGCACCTTAGAAACATAGAGGCAGGTAAAGATAATCATGGCGTATCAGCACACTTCTTAGAAGTACATAATCAGGATGATACTAGTCTCACCATTATTGGGATTGAACATATAAAAAGAGACATAAGAGGTGGAAATCGTCTGCTACGACTCAGACAACGGGAGACCTTCTGGATCCACAAATTGCAGACCTTGGGTCCAGGGGGTCTCAACCGTGATATCGATCTAGCAGCATTTTTAGACACATAAATATAAATAGAGGGAGTTTTTTATATACACACCCACTACCCACTACAGTCTATTGGGAGTACATCAATAGCTAACAATATAGGCATCATATTATAAAACTGGATGACTTTATGGACATCTATCCCCATAAATCTCTATGAATCTATTAGTCTGTGGATTTTTATAAATACATGATTTTTATAGCAATATGCATTTTTTATATTCTTGTAACTATACCCCATCTATTTATTTGTATATAGTTCAAACTGTGGGTTTTTTGTTTTTTTGGGAATTAAATGATTGTACTATATATATATATATAATTTTGTTTTATCTATTTATATATCAATTGTGAGTAAATGTAAACTGTAATATGTGCATTTTTATTAGCTTTGTATTATCTTTATATTTTCTATCAACAGTGTTTTTATGCATATCAAATTGTATGCTAGGTTTTAACGTATTATTCTGAATTGTCCTGTTTTTATATGAGATGAATGCATAATGATTCTTTTAGGACGAAAAGTTACAATAGTTACGATATAAATAGCTACTGTGCAGCTTACGAGACAGCGTGGAGCATGTAAACAGATAAATACTATGTGTTACGTCTCTACTGCTACTTCCCGGGAAACACCCCAACTATACGCCCCCAGATCATACCAAATCAAAATCTGGAGGCGTGTTGTTCACAACCAAACATAAGGGCAGATTATGGTCAGTATGGGCATAGCCTCTGACGAAGCGGGAGGAGCCCGCGAAACGCGTAAGGCCACGCCCATAATCTGACGTGTGAGGAGAAGGGATTGTGACTGATGCTTGGAACAAACTATTAGCCGGCTAATATAGTTTGTTTTCCTAACGCACACTCACACGATCTCCTCTATACACTATATTACTCACAGCATTATTACCAAGCTTAGTCCCCAGAGATATCCGTTCATATTACAATATTGGCTGACACGAAGGGGGACAACAAGGAGGATCACCGGTGCTGGAGTAATACCTTGTGCATAACTTTTAAGGAACAGACATACCTCATATGTTTGAGGGCATTTTTGTGAGTGTAAATCTATATATGTTTTATCTTTCAATAAAGTGTGAACTTACTTACTGCACTTAGATTGTGGATGCGCTCTTTCTCCTTTCTCTTCCAGAGAAATACATCTCGATATACTTTTTTTCTAAAGCCTGGGAACAGACACCGTTTGGCAAGGAAGGAGCTGCAACCCCTCTATTTTGATTTGAAACCGGACTATTCCTACAAATACCATTGATTTGGACGTTCTCATAACTTTGGTACCTAATCTTTTTATGTGTTTGTCTATGTATACAATGTCTATATACATCATTTGACATCACCTCAGCAGGTGCTGATACACATACTGAGTAGTGTGGCGCTGTCTTATTGTATTGGGATCAGCTGCAACATCAGCCAAAGAAATTGCAGGCCTGAGACGACCTGAATATAAATAAGCTTTCCTTAGAAAAGATTCAAGTTTCCTATCTAAAGGAACTTAAGTACTATCTTCCATAGGAATAAAGGTACATTCAGCAAGAGTAGAAATAGCCCCATCAACTTGAGGATCTTTTCCCAAAACTCTATAGAAATTGCTGGTAAAGGATACAATTTTTAAAACCTTGAAGAAGGAAAAAACATAATTTATGCTTACCTGATAAATTTATTTCTCTTGTAGTGTATCCAGTCCACGGATCATCCATTACTTATGGAATATATTCTCCTTCCCAACAGGAAGTTGCAAGAGTCCACCCACAGCAAAGCTGCTATATAGCTCCTCCCCTAACTGCCATATTCAGTCATTCGACCGAAAACATGTAGAGAAAGGAAAAAACCATAGGGTGCAGTGGTGACTGTAGTTCAAATGAAAAAATTACCTGCCTTAAAGTGACAGGGAGGGCCGTGGACTGGATACACTACAAGAGAAATAAATTTATCAGGTAAGCATAAATTATGTTTTCTCTTGTTAAGTGTATCCAGTCCACGGATCATCCATTACTTATGGAATACCAATACCAAAGCTAAAGTACACGGATGATGGGAGGGACAAGGCAGGTACTTAAACGGAAGTTACCACTGCCTGTAAGAAACCCTTTCTCCCAAAAATAGCCTCCGAAGAAGCAAGGTATCAAATTTGTTAAATTTGAAAAAGTATGAAGCGCAGACCAAGACTCCGTCTTGTAAATCTGTTCAACAGAAGCCACATTTAAAAAAGGCCCAAGTGAAAACCACAGCTCTAGTAGAATGAGCTGTAATCCCTTCAGGAGGCTGCTGTCCAGCAGTCTCATAAGCTAAATGAATTATGCTTTTTAACCAAAAAGAGAGAGGCTGCCAAAGTCTTTTGACCTCTCCTCTGTCCAGAATAGACAACAAACAAGGTGAACGTTTGATGAAAACTGTAGTAGCTTGTAAGTAAAACTTTAAAGCACAAACCACGTCCAATATTGTGTAATAGACGTTCCTTCTTTGAGGAAGGAGTAGGCTACAAGCATGGAACAACTATCTCTTGAGTGATGTTCTTGATAGATACCACCTTAGGAAAAACCCCAGGTTGGTACGCAGGACTACCTTATCTGTACGAAGGACCAGATAAGGAGAATCACATTGTAACACAGATAACTTGGAGACTCTACGAGTCGAGGAAATAGCTACCCAAAAGGAACTTTCCAAGATAAAGATTGATATCTATGGAACAAAAAAGGTTCAAATGGAACTTCTTGAAGAACCTTAAGAACCAGGTTTAAGCTCCATGGTGGAGCAACAGTTTTAAACACAGGCTTGGATCTAACCAAAGCCTGACCAAATGCCTGAACGTCTAGAATACCTGCCAGACGCTTGTGCAAAAAAATAGACAGAGTAAAAATCTGTCCCTTTTAAGGAATTAGCTGACAACCCTTTTCTCCAAAACATCTTGGAGAAAAGATAATATCCTGGGAATCCAGACTTTACTCCATGAGTAACCCTTGGATTCATAACAATCAGATATTTACACCATATCTATGTTCAATTTTCCTAGAGACAGGCTTTCATGTCTGTATTAAGGTATCAATGGCTGACTCGGAGAAGCCATGCTTTGATAACATCAAGCGTTCAGTCTCCAGGCAGTCCATCTCAGATTGATTCTATTTAGAAGGTTGAAAGGACCCTGAGGTAGAGGGACCTGTCTCAGAAGCAGAGACCGTGATGGAAAGGATGACATGTCCACCAGATCTGCATACCAGGTCCTGCGTGGCTATGCAGGCGCTGTCAAAAACACCAAAGCCCTCTCCTGCTTGGTCTTGACCTCCGGAGGAAATCCCACTCCCCCGGAAGAAAAGTCTGACGACTTAGAAAATCCACCTCCCAGTTCTCAACACCTGGGATATGGATAGCTGATAGACAAGAGTGAGTCTCTGTCCAGTGAATTATTGTAAGACTTCTAACATTGCTAGGGAACTTCTGTTCCCCATTGATGGCTGATGTAAGCCACAGTCGTGATTGTCCGACTGAGTATGATGTACCTCAGAGTTGCTAACTGAGGCCAAGTCTGAAGAGCATGGAATATCACTCCCAGTTCCAGAATATTTATTAGAAGGAGGGTCTCCTCCTAAGTCCACTATCCCTGAGCCTTCAGGGAGTTCCAGACTGCATCCCAACCTAAAAGGCTGGCATCTATTGTAACAATTGTCCCATCTGACCTGCGGAAGGTCATACCCTTGGACAGATGGACCTGATATAGTCACCAGAGAAGAGAATCTCTGGTCTCTTGGTCCAGGTTAAACAGGGGAACAAATCTGTGTAATCCCCGTTCCTCTGACTGAGCATGCATAGTTGCAGTGGTCTGAAATGTAGACGTGCAAACGGTACTATGTCTCTTGCCGCTACCATTAAGCCGATTTCATTCATGTACTGAGCCACCAAAGGGCGCGGATGGGATGAAAAACACGGCAGAAATTTAGAAACTTTGACAACCTTGGCTCAGTCAGGTAAATTTTCATTTCTACAGAATCTATCAGAGTCCCTAGGAGGGAAACCCTTGAGATTGGGGATAGAGAACTCTATCCTTGTTCACTTTCCACCCATGTGATCTCAGAAATGCCAGTACTACGTCCGTATGAGACTTGGCAATTTGGATGTTTGACGCCTGTATCAGGATGTCGTCTAAATAAGGGGCCACTTCTATGCCCCGCGGCCTAAGGACCGCCAAAGCGATATCCCAAAGGAAAGAGCTACAAACTGGTAATGCCTGTCTAGAAAGGCAAACCTGAAAAACGAAGGTGATCTTTATGCATCCCAATGTGAGGATAAGCATCCTTCAAATCCATTGTAGTCCTCTATTGACTCTCCTGGATCATAGTTAAGATGGTACGAATAGTTTCCATCTGAAATGACGGAATTCTGAGGAATTTGTTTAAGATCTTTAGATCCAAAATAGGTCTGAAGGTTCCCTCACCTTGGGAACCACAAACAGATTTGAGTAAAAACTCTGTCCCTGTTCCTCTCTTGGAACTGGATGGATCTCGTACACAATGTAAGAATGCCTCCTTCTTTATCTGGTTTGCAGATAATTGTGAAAGGCAAAATCTCCCCTTTTTTGGGGGGGAAATCTTTGAAATCCAGAAGATATCTCTGGGATATAAATTCCAATGCCTAGGGATCCTGGGCATCTCTTGCCCACGCCTGGGCGAAGAATGAAAGTCTGCCCCCTATAGGATCCGTTACCGGATAGGGGTCCATTCCTTCATGCTGACTTAGAGGTAGCAGCAGGCTCCTTGGCCTGCTTATCTTTGTTCCAGGTCCGATTGTCTCCAGACCGCCTTGGACTGAGCAAAAATTAGACCTTTTTTGGCCCTTGATTTGGACCTATCCTGAGGAAGGGCATGACCTTTTCCTCCAGTGATATAAGCAATAATCTTCTTCAAATCAGGCCCGATGGGGTCTGCCCCTTGAAGGGAAGTTAAATAGCTTATTTATTAAAGTCACGACAGCTGACCATGATATAAGCCATAGCGCTCTGCGCGCCAGTATAGTAAAAAACAGAATTCTTAGCCGTTAGTCTAGTCAAATGAACAAAGGCATCAGAAAAACAAAGGAATTGGCTAGCATAAGCTTGTCAAATATATTCATCCAATGGAGTCGCTAACTGTAAAGCCTCATCAAGAGACTCAACCCAGAACGCCGCAGCAGCAGTGACAGAAGCAATGTATGCAAGGGGCTGCAGGATAAAAACCCTGTTGAATAAACATTTTTTATCCATTGGATCTAAAAAGCACAACTGTCCTCGCCAGAGGTAGTGGTACGCTTAGCTAGAGTAGAAACTCTTCTCTCCACCTTAGGAACTGTCTGCCAGAAGTCCCGTGTGGCGGTAACTATTAGAAAACATTCTTCTAAAAAATAGGAGGGGAAGAGAACGGCACACCTGGTCTATCCCATTCCTTATTAAAAAAAAATTTAGTAAACCTCTTTAGGTATTGGAAAAACATCAGTACACACCGGCACTGCATATTATTTATCCAATCTACACAATTTCTCTGGCCCTGCGATTGTACACATTCATTCAGAGCAGCCAAAGCCTACCTGAGCGACAAGTGGAGGTTCTCAACCATAAATTTTAAATGTAGAAATATCAGAATCAGGTTAAATCATCTTCCCTGAGTCAAAAAAAAAAATCACCCACAGACTAAGCATATTGTGAGGTAGTATCATACATGGTTCTTAAAGCGTCTGTATGCTCTGTATCTACCCCCAGAGCTATCTGCTTTCCTTTAATTTCAGGTAGTCTGACTAATACTGCTGCCAGAGTATTATTCACCACCTTTGCCATGTCTTGTAAAATAAACGCTATGGGCGCCCTTGATGTACTTGGCGCCATTTGAGCGTGAGTGCCTGAAGCGGGAGTCGAAGGGTCTGACACGTGGGGAGAGTTAGTCGGCATAACTTTCCCCTCGATAGAATCCCCTGGTAAAATAAACGCTATGGGTGCCCTTGATGTACTTGGCGCCATTTGAGCGCGAGTCTCTAAAGCGGGAGTCAAAAGGTCTGACACGTGGGGAGAGTTAGTCGGCATAACTACCCCCACGACAGAATGCACTGGTGATAATGTTTTTTAAAAACAAAAAATGATCTTTATTGTTTAACATGAAATCAGTACATCTGGTACACATTCTAAGATGGGGTTCCACCATGGCTTTAAAACATAATGAACACAGAGCTTCCTCTATGTCAGACATGTTAAAACAGACTAATAATGAGACTAGTAAACTTGGAAAACACTTTAAATCAAGTTAACAAGCAAATATATAAAACGTTACTGTGCCTTTAAGAGAAACAAATTTTGTCAAAATTTGAAAAACAGTGAAAAAAGGCAGTAAAACAAACGAAATTTTTACAGTACATGTAATAAGGTAACAGAGCATTGCACCCACTTGCCAATGGATGATTAACCCCTTAATGCAAAAAACAGATCAAAAAAACGACAGACGTTTTTAAAAACAGACACAACAAAACTGCCACAGCAGAGCTGTGGATTACCTTCCCTATAAACGATTTTGGAAGTCTTTTTAGCCCTTTAGAAATGTCCTGTAGTATTCATGGGACTGCTGAGGGAATCTGGATGATTCATTTTGTAATTTTAACTGCGCAAAAAAGCGCTAAATTAGGCCCCTCCCACTCATATTACAACAGTGGGAAGCTTCAGTTAACTGTTTCTATGCAAAATTTAAGCCAGCCATGTGGAAAAAACTTAGGCCCCAATAAGTTTTATCACCAAACATATGTTAAAAAACGATTAAACATGCCAGCAAACGTTTTAAAACACATTTTTACAAGAGTATGTATCTCTATTAATAAGCCTGATACCAGTCGCTTTTACTGCATTTAAGGCTATACCAACATTACAGTGTTATCACCAATGTACGTTAAAAAACGATTAAACATGCCAGCAAACGTTTTAAAACACATTTTTATAAGAGTATGTATCTCTATTAATAAGCCTGATACCAGTCGCTATCACTGCATTTAAGGCTTTACTTACATTACTTTGGTATCAGCAGTATATTTTTAGTCAATTCCATTCCTAGAAAAATATCTTACTGCACATACCTTTTCTGCAGGAAAACCTGCACGCCATTCCCCCTCTGAAGTACCTCACTCCTCAGAATGTGTGAGAACAGCAAATGGATCTCAGTTACGTCTGCTAAGATCATAGAAAAACGCAGGCAGATTCTTCTTCCAAATACTGCCTGAGAAAAACAGCCATTTAAAAATAACAAACTTTTGATTGAAGAATAAACTAAGTATAAATCACCACAGACTCTCACGACCTCCTATCTATGTTGAGGCTTGCAAGAGAATGACTGAATATGGCAGTTAGGGGAGGAGCTATATAGCAGCTTTGCTGTGGGTGGACTCTTGCAACTTCCTGTTGGGAAGGAGAATATATTCCATAAGTAATGGATGATCCGTGGACTGGATACACTTAACAAGAGAAAAGAAGTACCCGGCTTATTCCATTCCTTAGAAATCATATCAGAAATAGCATCAAGAATAGGAAAAAAACCTCTGGAGTAACCACAAGAGGTTTAAAAACAGAATGTACTAGTTCTAATATCAAGAGGACTAGTTTCCATTAACACTTCTTAACAACGAACGAAAATACTTCATATCTGAGGAAGGATCTTCTGAATCAGATAGATCCTCATCAGAGGAGGATCATTCATTATGTTGTCGGTCATTTGAAATTTCATCAACCTTATGAGAAGTTTTAAAAGACCTTTATATTAATTAAAAGGCAGAATAGCAGACAAAGCCTTCTGAACAGAATCAGTAACAAATTCTTAAATTTTTTTAAATAACATGTACATTAAAAGTTGAAGGAACAACAACAGGCAATGTACTATTTCTGATGGACACAATATCTGCATGTAAAAGTTTATCATGATAACCAATACAAATGACATTCGGAAATATAATGCACTTAGCTTTAGTAGAACCGACATCAGGCAGCAAAGTTCCAACAGATACTTCTGAGGCAGGATCAGATTGTGACTTCTTGCAAAATGTAAAAGAAAAAACAACATATAAAGCAAAATTATCAATTTCCTTATATGACAGTTTCAGGAATGGGAAAAAAATGCAAAATAGCATAGCCCTCTGACATAGAAAAAGGCCAGAGGCAAATAGCAATGGGGTATTAAAATAATGAAAAAAATTTGGCGCCAAGTATGACACACAACATAACTGAAATTTTTTGGCCCCAACAACATCCGGAAATAACACACTCGCGTAACTAACGACGCAACCCTGTGTATGGAACTCGGCATCAACAACGATGCCGGAAATGACAAACTTGCGTCAATGGATGTACCTTTGCGCCAAAAAAAAATCTTGCGCCAAGAATGACGCAATAAAGTCTAGCATTTGGCGCACCCGCGGGCCTAATCCTGCCCACAATTTGCAAGAAAAATGTAGTCAATTTGAAAAAAAGACTAAACCCCAGGTAAGAAAAAATATTTCTTAATATGTTAATCTTCCCCAAATATGAAACTGACAGTCTACAAAAGGAAATACATGAACCTGACTCATGGCAAATATAAGTACAATACATATATTTAGAACTTTATATAAATGCATAAAGTGCCAAACCATAGCTGAGGTGTCTTAAGTAATAAAAAACATACTTACCGAAAGACACCCATCCACATATAGCAGATAGCCAAACCAGTACTGAAACAGTTATCAGTAGAGGTAATGGTATATGAGAGTATATCGTCGATCTGAAAAGGGAGGTAGGAGATGAATCTCTACGACCTATAACAGAGAACCTATGAAATAGACCACCGTTAGGAAAATCATCGTATTCAATAAGTGATACTCCCTTCACGTCCCTCTGACATTCGCTGTACTCTGAGAGGAATCGGGCTTCAAAATGCTGAGAAGCGCATGTCAACGTAGATATCTTAGCACAAACTTACTTCACCACCTCCATGGGAGGCAAAGTTTGTAAAACTGATTTGTGGGTGTGGTGAGGGGTGTATTTATAAGCATTTTGAGGTTTGGGAAACTTTGCCCCTCCTGGTAGGATTGTATATCGCATACGTCACTAGCTCATGGAATCTTGCCAATTACATGAAAGAAATAATGATATCAAAAAAGATGGGAGTATACTTCCAGTGCTTAAAAAGGAAGAAAACTGGGTAAGGAGACCTGAAGCTGCTTGTTTAAAATCCAAGGACATGAAGAAATCTAGGACCAATTATTTAGAAACAAAGTCTTTCACCCAACTCTTTTCAAGGTATAAAGAATGGGAGAAAAATAATTCCACTTACCTGATGGGTATCTTGACTTTGATTTCCATCTCAAGTTTCTAGATCGGGTAGAAGGAGGTAGGTAACTTAAAATAATGACATTTTTGATCTTTTGGGATCTATTTTGTAACACATTGTGGCCGAGAGAGAGTAAAGTGTCATTTTAGATTTATCGAGAAAATTGAAAGTATTAGAAAAATGTATTTTAGTCATTTATTTCCAAAGAGTAACCTATCGTCCTAAGGATCTCACTCAGAGTAGGCCAAGTCTGTCAGTTTTGGGTCTAGTATTCTTAAAATACAGCTCTCCTTTCTGCAACCAGAAAGTTTTTATTTCCCAACAAACAGAGCATCCACAGATAATGAAAAGTTAGAAGCTATAGCTTCTTACATTAATTAAAAAATCCACTATATCAAGTTATTTTTCTTGACAATTTCTAAGAAATGTGTCTGCACCTTTCTGATGGTTGAAACCAGCGGTAATAATAAATTTCAGTATCTTGAGATCAGGTTCAGGAGTTAAAGTTGTATTTTTGGGAGAGTTGGACAAGGGCAATATGCGCTAAGATTATAACGAGTCTTATTCTTATAACAAAAACAGAATTTATGCTTACCTGATAAATTACTTTCTCCAACGGTGTGTCCGGTCCACGGCGTCATCCTTACTTGTGGGATATTCTCCTCCCCAACAGGAAATGGCAAAGAGCCCAGCAAAGCTGGCCATATAGTCCCTCCTAGGCTCCGCCTACCCCAGTCATTCGACCGACGGACAGGAGGAAATATATATAGGAGAAACCATATGGTAACGTGGTGACTGTAGTTAGAGAAAATAATTAATCAGACCTGATTAAAAAACCAGGGCGGGCCGTGGACCGGACACACCGTTGGAGAAAGTAATTTATCAGGTAAGCATAAATTCTGTTTTCTCCAACATAGGTGTGTCCGGTCCACGGCGTCATCCTTACTTGTGGGAACCAATACCAAAGCTTTAGGACACGGATGAAGGGAGGGAGCAAATCAGGTCACCCAAACGGAAGGCACCACGGCTTGCAAAACCTTTCTCCCAAAAATAGCCTCCGAAGAAGCAAAAGTATATAATTTAAAAAATTTGGTCAACAGGAACCTCATTCTTGAAGGCCCATGTGGAAGCCACAGCCCTAGTGGAGTGAGCTGTGATACTTTCAGGAGGCTGCCGTCCGGCAGTCTCAAAAGCCAATCTAATGATGCTTTTAAACCAAAAGGAAAGAGAGGTAGAAGTTGCTTTTTTACCTCTCCTTTAACCAGAATAAACAACAAACAAAGAAGATGTTTGTCTAAAATCTTCAGTAGCCTCTAAATAGAATTTTAGAGCACGGACAACGTCCAAATTGTGTAACAAACGTTCCTTCTATGAAACTGGATACGGACACAAAGAAGGTACAACTATCTCCTGGTTAATATTTTTGTTGGAAACAACCTTCGGAAGAAAACCAGGCTCAGTACGTAAAACCACCTCATCTGCATGGACCAGATAGGGCGGAGAACACTGCAGAGCAGATAACTCAGAAACTCTTCTAGCGGAAGAAATTGCAACCTAAAACAAAACTTTCCAAGATAATAACTTAATATCTACGGAATGTAAGGGTTCAAACGGAACCCCTTGAAGAACTGAAAGAACTAGATTAAGACTCCAGGGAAGAGTCAAAGGTCTGTAAACAGGCTTGATTCTAACCAGAGCCTGAACAAACGCTTAAACGTCTGGCACAGCTGCCAGCCTTTTGCGAAGTAAAACAGATAAAGCAGAGATCTGCCCCTTCAGAGAACTCGCAGAAAATCCTTTCTCCAAACCTTCTTGTAGAAAGGAAAGAATCTTAGGAATTTTTATCTTGTTCCATGGGAATCCTTTAGATTCACACCAACAGATATATTTTTTCCATATATTATGGTAAATTTTTCTAGTTACAGGCTTTCTAGCCTGAATAAGAGTATCTATTACAGAATCTGAAAACCCACGCTTTGATAAATCAAGCGTTCAAACTCCAAGCAGTCAGTTGGAGGAAAACCAGATTCGGATGTTCGAATGGACCCTGAATAAGAAGGTCCTGTCTCAAAGGTAGCTTCCATGGTGGAGCCGATGACACATTCACCAGGTCTGCATACCAAGTCCTGCGTGGCCACACAGGAACTATCAAGATCACCGAAGCCCTCTCCAGATTGATCCTGGCTACCAGCCTGGGAATGAGAGGAAATGGTGGGAATACATAAGCTAGGTTGAAGATCCAAGGTGCTACTATTGTATCCAATAGAGTCGCCTTGGGATCCCTGGAGTTGGACCCGTAACAAGGGACCATGAAGTTCTGACGAGAGGCCATCAGAACCATGTCTGGAATGCCCCATAATTGAGTTATTTGGGCAAAGATTTCCAGATGGAGTTCCCACTCCCCCGGATGCTCCTCCATCGCCAGGGAACTCCTTGTTACCCCCTGATGGTTGATATATGTAACAGTCGTCATGATGTCTGATTGAAACCTTATGAATTTGGCCTTTGCTAGTCGAGGCCAAGCCTTGAGAGCATTGAATATCGCTCTCGGTTCCATTATGTTTATCGGGAGAAGAGAGTCTTCCCGAAACCATAGACCCTGAGCTTTCAGGGGTTCCCAGACCGCGCCCCAGCCCATCAGACTGGTGTCGGTCGTGACAATGACCTACTCTGGTCTGCGGAAGCTCATTCCCTGTGACAGGTTGTCCAGGGTCAGCCACCAACGGAGTGAATCTCTGGTTATTTGATCTACTTGTATCGTCGGAGACAAGTCTGTATAATCCCCATTCCACTGTCTGAGCATGCACAGGTGTAATGGTCTTAGATGAATTCGTGCAAAAGGAACTATGTCCATTGCCGCAACCATCAAACCTATTACTTCCATGCACTGCGCTATGGAAGGAAGAAGAACAGAATGAAGTACCTGACAAGAGCTTAGAAGTTTTGATTTTCTGGCCTCTGTCAGAAAAACCTTCATTTCTAAGGAAACTATTATTGTTCCCAAGAAGGGAACTCTTGTTGACGGGGACAGAGAACTTTTTTCTATGTTCACTTTCCACCTGTGAGATCTGAGAAAGGCTAGGACAATGTCCGTATGAGCCCTTGCTTTTGACAGAGACGACACTTGAATCAGGATGTCGTCCAAGTAAGGTACTACTGCAATGCCCCTTGGTCTTAGCACCGCTAGAAGGGACCCTAGTACCCTTGTGAAAATCCTTGGAGCAGTGGCTAATCCGAATGGAAGTGCCACAAACTGGTAATGCTTGTCCAGAAAGGCGAACCTTAGGAACCGAAAATGTTCCTTGTGGATAGGAATACGTAGGTACGCATCCTTTAAGTCCACCGTGGTCATGAATTGACCTTCCTGGATGGTAGGAAGGATCGTTCGAATGGTTTCCATTTTGAACGATGAAACCCTTAGAAACTTGTTTAGAATCTTGAGATCTAAAATAGGTCTGAATGTTCCCTCTTTTTTGGGAATTATGAACAGGTTGGAGTAAAAACCCATCCCTTGTTCTCCTAATGGAACAGGATGAATCACTCCCATGCTTAACAGGTCTTCTACACAGTGTAAGAATGCCTGTTCGAAGATAATTGAGACCCGTGGAACCTTCCCCTTGGGGGTAGTTCCCTGAATTCCAGGAGATAACCTTGAGAAACTATTTCTAGCGCCCAAGGATCCTGAACATCTCTTGCCCCAGCCTGAGCAAAGAGAGAAAGTTCGCCCCCCACCAGATCCTTCCCAGATCGGGGGCCAACACTTCATGCTGTTTTGGTAGCAGTGGCAGGTGACTTGGCCTGCTTACCCTTGTTCCAGCCTTGCATCGGCCTCCAGGCTGGCTTGGTTTGCGAAGTATTACCCTCTTGCTTAGAGGGTGTAGAATTTGAGGCTGGTCCGTTTCTGCGAAAGGGACGAAAATTTGGCTTATTTTTAGCCTTAAAAGACCTATCCAGAGGAAGGGCGTGGCCCTTTCCCCCAGTGATGTCTGAAATAATCTCTTTCAAGTCAGGGCCAAACAGTGTTTTACCCTTGAAAGGGATGTTAAGCAAAAGCGCTCTGCGCGCCACGATAGCAAACCCTGAATTATTCGCCGCTAATCTAGCTAATTGCAAAGCGGCATCTAAAATAAAAGAGTTAGCCAATTTAAGAGCTTGAACTCTGTCCAAAACCTCCTCGTACGAAGATTCTTTATTGAGCGACTTTTCTAGTTCTTCGAACCAGAAACACGCAGCTGTAGTGACAGGAACAATGCATGAAATTGGTTGTAGAAGGTAACCTTGCTGAACAAACATCTTTTTAAGCAAACCCTCTAACCTTTAATCCATAGGATCTTGAAAGCACAACTATCTTCTATAGGAATAGAAGTGCGTTTGTTTAGAGTAGAAACCGCCCCCTCGACCTTGGGGACTGTATGCTATAAGTCCTTTCTGGGGTCGACTATAGGAAATAATTTCTTAAATATAGGGGGAGGACAAAAGGTATGCCGGGCCTTTCCCACTCCTTATTTACTATGTCCGCCACCCGCTTGGGTATAGGAAAAACATCGGGGGGCACCGGAACCTCTAGGAACTTGTCCATCTTACCTAATTTCTCTGGAATGACCAAATTGTCACAATCATCCAGAGTAGATAATACCTCCTTAAGTAGTGCGTGGAGATGTTGTAATTTAAATTTAAAAGTTACAATATCAGGTTCTGCTTGTTGAGAAATTTTCCCTGAATCTGAAATTTCTCCCTCAGACAAAACCTCCCTCCTGGCCCCTTCAGATAGGTGTGAGGGTATGTCAGAACAGATATCATCAGCGTCCTTTTGCTCTTCAGTGTTTAAAACAGAGCAATCACGCTTTCTCTGATAAGTAGGCATTTTGGAAAAAATGCATGCAATAGAATTATCCATTACAGCCATTAATTGTTGTATGGTAATAAGTATTGGCGCACTAGATGTACTAGGGGCCTCTTGTGTGGGCAAAACTGGTGTAGACACAGAAGGGGATGATGCAGTACCATGCTTACTCCCCTCATTAGAGGAATCATCTTGGGCAATATCATATCTATGGCATTATTATCCCTACTTTGTTTGGACATTATGACACAAATATATCACATATATTTAAATGGGGAGACACATTGGCTTTCATACATATAGAACATCGTTATCTGATGGTTCAGACATGTTAAACAGGCTTAAACTTGTCAACAAAGCACAAAAAACGTTTTACAATAAAACCGTTACTGTCCCTTTAAATTTTAAACTGAACACACTTTATTACTGAATATGTGAAAAAGTATGAAGGAATTGTTCAAAATTCACCAAAATTTCACCACAGTAACTTAAAGCCTTAAAAGTATTGCACACCAAATTTGAAAGCTTTAACCCTTAAAATAACGGAACCGGAGCCGTTTTTACATTTAACCCCTATACAGTCCCAGGTATCTGCTTTGCTGAGACCCAACCAAGCCCAGAGGGGAATACGATACCAAATGATGCCTTCTATAAGCTTTTTCAGTGGTTCTTAGCTCCTCACACATGCATCTGCATGCCATGCTTTCCAAAAACAACTGCGCATTAGAGGCGCGAAAATGAGGCTCTGTCTATGACTAGAAAAGGCCCCCAGTGAAAAAGGTGTCCAATACAGTGCCTGCCGTTTTTATTAAAACAATCCCCAAGATTTAACAACTATTAAAAGTAATAATCTGCCAAATATACTTAGTAAAGTAATCGTTTTAGCCCAGAAAAATGTCTACCAGTTTTTTAAGCCCTAATGAAGCCCTTTATTCTTTTACTTAAACTAAGAAAATGGCTTACCGGTTCCCATAGGGAAAATGACAGCTTCCAGCATTACCGAGTCTTGTTAGAAATGTGTCATACCTCAAGCAGCAAAGTGTGCCCACTGTTTCCCCCAACTGAAGTTACTTCATCTCAACAGTCCTGTGTGGAAACAGCTATCGATTTTAGTAACGGTTGCTAAAATCATTTTCCTCTTACAAACAGAAATCTTCATCTCTTTTCTGTTTCAGAGTAAATAGTACATACCAGCACTATTTTAAAATAACAAACTCTTGATTGAAGAACAAAAACTACATTTAAACACCAAAAAACTCTAAGCCATCTCCGTGGAGATGTTGCCTGTGCAACGGCAAAGAGAATGACTGGGGTAGGCGGAGCCTAGGAGGGACTATATGGCCAGCTTTGCTGGGCTCTTTGCCATTTCCTGTTGGGGAGGAGAATATCCCACAAGTAAGGATGACGCCGTGGACCGGACACACCTATGTTGGAGAAATCAATGTAATCTGCTACAGGTTTAATACCACTTGGGTGAACAAGGGTGATGGGTATCATCTGGATTTAGGAAGGGTTTGTTTAAAGAATCTTTAAATGGGAACTTATCAGAATCTTTATATTTAGACATTCACCTGCGCTTCTAATTTAAAGAAGACAGTGATTTTTTTAATATCAATATCCTCTGAAGAAGAGGATGAAAAAGACTCAGAACTACATTCAGAATGATTTTTTTTCTCCATATATTGACCAAACATCAGAGTCTGACTCTATAAAAGGAACTGCCCTCTTGTGCTTCCTTGTAGTAGATGAGCTGCCCTGCTTTTTGTGTGTCAGAACAAGACTGATGCTGAGGGCTTTGATTAGAAATATTAGCAAATCCGTGGAGGAAGACAATTTATCAATATGCTTTTTTTTTGTGTAACTGAGTTTTGTAATTGTCACTTTTAGTAGAGAGAATGGTATTAATTTCATTGTGAATATTTTATTATTATTATTATAAGGTATTTGTAGAGCGCCAACAGGTTCCGCAGCGCTATGAACATAGGTGGTATATAAAAACGATTACAGGTATGAAATGGGGAGAGAGGGTCCTGCAGAGAGTTGCACTGTTGTAGTCGGCTCTTATGAGGATGAACTACAAACAGCTGGGCTCATTACATGCTATGGGGTGTTAGGGGATAGCAGTGGAGATAGGAAGGTTAGTGTAGGTTGTAAGCGTCCCTGAATAGTAGAGTCTTCAGGGAGCACTTGAAGCTTTTAAAACTAGCGGAGATTCTTGTGGAGCGAGGCAGAGAGTTCCATAAGATGGAAGCCAGTCTGCAGAAATCTTGTAAACAGGAATGTGAAGAGGTAACGAGAGGAGGAGAGTAGGAGATCATGAGCGGAGCGAAGGGGACGGGAGGGAGAGTATCTGGAGACAAGGTCTGAGATGTAAGGGGGGAGCAATGCAATTGAGGGCTTTGTATGTCAGAGTGCGAATTTTGTGTTTAATCCTGGAGACAAGAGGAAGCCAGTGAATGGATTGGCAGAGAGGTGCGGCAGATGAAGAGCGACGTGTAAGGAAGATGAGCCTGGCAGAGGCATTCATTATGGATTGTAAAGGAGCTAGGCGGCAGCTAGGGAGACCAGAGAGGATAGAGTTGCAGTAGTTTAGGCGGGAAAGGATGAGACAGTGGATTAAAATCTTTGTTGTGTCTTGTGTAAGGAAATGTCTAATTTTAGCAATGTTTTTAAAGGTGGAAGCAGCAGGCTTTAGCCAAGGACTGAATGTGAGGAGTAAAAGAAAGATCTGAGTCCAGTGTGACCCCAAGACATCGGGCATGTGAGGTTGGGGTAATGATGGAGTTGTCAACAGTTATAGAGACATGGGGGGTGGAGATTTTGGAAGAAGGGGGGGAAAACAGAATTTATGTTTACCTGATAAATTTCTTTCTCCAACGGTGTGTCCGGTCCACGGCGTCATCCTTACTTGTGGGATATTCTCTTCCCCAACAGGAAATGGCAAAGAGCCCAGCAAAGCTGGTCACATGATCCCTCCTAGGCTCCGCCTACCCCAGTCATTCGACCGACGTTAAGGAGGAATATTTGCATAGGAGAAACCATATGGTACCGTGGTGACTGTAGTTAAAGAAAATAAATTATCAGACCTGATTAAAAAACCAGGGCGGGCCGTGGACCGGACACACCGTTGGAGAAAGAAATTTATCAGGTAAACATAAATTCTGTTTTCTCCAACATAGGTGTGTCCGGTCCACGGCGTCATCCTTACTTGTGGGAACCAATACCAAAGCTTTAGGACACGGATGAAGGGAGGGAGCAAATCAGGTCACCTAAATGGAAGGCACCACGGCTTGCAAAACCTTTCTCCCAAAAATAGCCTCAGAAGAAGCAAAAGTATCAAACTTGTAAAATTTGGTAAAAGTGTGCAGTGAAGACCAAGTCGCTGCCCTACATATCTGATCAACAGAAGCCTCGTTCTTGAAGGCCCATGTGGAAGCCACAGCCCTAGTGGAATGAGCTGTGATTCTTTCGGGAGGCTGCCGTCCGGCAGTCTCGTAAGCCAATCTGATGATGCTTTTAATCCAAAAAGAGAGAGAGGTAGAAGTTGCTTTTTGACCTCTCCTTTTACCTGAATAAACAACAAACAAGGAAGATGTTTGTCTAAAATCCTTTGTAGCATCTAAATAGAATTTTAGAGCGCGAACAACATCCAAATTGTGCAACAAACGTTCCTTCTTTGAAACTGGTTTCGGACACAGAGAAGGTACGATAATCTCCTGGTTAATGTTTTTGTTAGAAACAACTTTTGGAAGAAAACCAGGTTTAGTACGTAAAACCACCTTATCTGCATGGAACACCAGATAAGGAGGAGAACACTGCAGAGCAGATAATTCTGAGACTCTTCTAGCAGAAGAAATTGCAACTAAAAACAAAACTTTCCAAGATAATAACTTAATATCAACGGAATGTAAGGGTTCAAACGGAACCCCCTGAAGAACTGAAAGAACTAAATTGAGACTCCAAGGAGGAGTCAAAGGTTTGTAAACAGGCTTGATTCTAACCAGAGCCTGAACAAAGGCTTGAACATCTGGCACAGCTGCCAGCTTTTTGTGAAGTAACACCGACAAGGCAGAAATCTGTCCCTTCAGGGAACTTGCAGATAATCCTTTTTCCAATCCTTCTTGAAGGAAGGATAGAATCCTAGGAATCTTAACCTTGTCCCAAGGGAATCCTTTAGATTCACACCAACAGATATATTTTTTCCAAATTTTGTGGTAAATCTTTCTAGTTACAGGCTTTCTGGCCTGAACAAGAGTATCGATAACAGAATCTGAGAATCCTCGCTTCGATAAAATCAAGCGTTCAATCTCCAAGCAGTCAGCTGGAGTGAAACCAGATTCGGATGTTCGAACGGACCCTGAACCAGAAGGTCTCGTCTCAAAGGTAGCTTCCAAGGTGGAGCCGATGACATATTCACCAGATCTGCATACCAAGTCCTGCGTGGCCACGCAGGAGCTATCAAGATCACCGACGCCCTCTCCTGATTGATCCTGGCTACCAGCCTGGGGATGAGAGGAAATGGCGGGAACACATAAGCTAGTTTGAAGGTCCAAGGTGCTACTAGTGCATCCACTAGAGCCGCCTTGGGATCCCTGGATCTGGCCCCGTAGCAAGGAACTTTGAAGTTCTGACGAGAGGCCATCAGATCCATGTCTGGAATGCCCCACAGGTGAGTGACTTGGGCAAAGATTTCCGGATGGAGTTCCCACTCCCCCGGATGCAATGTCTGACGACTCAGAAAATCCGCTTCCCAATTTTCCACTCCTGGGATGTGGATAGCAGACAGGTGGCAGGAGTGAGACTCCGCCCATAGAATGATTTTGGTCACTTCTTCCATCGCTAGGGAACTCCTTGTTCCCCCCTGATGGTTGATGTACGCAACAGTTGTCATGTTGTCTGATTGAAACCGTATGAACTTGGTCCTCGCTAGCTGAGGCCAGGCCTTGAGAGCATTGAATATCGCTCTCAGTTCCAGAATATTTATCGGTAGAAGAGATTCTTCCCGAGACCAAAGACCCTGAGCTTTCAGGGATCCCCAGACCGCGCCCCAGCCCATCAGACTGGCGTCGGTCGTGACAATGACCCACTCTGGTCTGCGGAATGTCATCCCTTGTGACAGGTTGTCCAGGGACAGCCACCAACGGAGTGAGTCTCTGGTCCTCTGATTTACTTGTATCTTCGGAGACAAGTCTGTATAGTCCCCATTCCACTGACTGAGCATGCACAGTTGTAATGGTCTTAGATGAATGCGCGCAAAAGGAACTATGTCCATTGCCGCTACCATCAACCCGATCACTTCCATGCACTGAGCTATGGAAGGAAGAGGAACGGAATGAAGTATCCGACAAGAGTCTAGAAGTTTTGTTTTTCTGACCTCTGTCAGAAAAATCCTCATTTCTAAGGAGTCTATAATTGTTCCCAAGAAGGGAACCCTTGTTGACGGGGATAGAGAACTCTTTTCCACGTTCACTTTCCATCCGTGAGATCTGAGAAAGGCCAGGACGATGTCCGTGTGAGCCTTTGCTTGAGGAAGGGACGACGCTTGAATCAGAATGTCGTCCAAGTAAGGTACTACCGCAACGCCCCTTGGTCGTAGCACAGCTAGAAGGGACCCTAGTACCTTTGTGAAAATCCTTGGAGCAGTGGCTAATCCGAAAGGAAGCGCCACGAACTGGTAATGTTTGTCCAGGAATGCGAACCTTAGGAACCGATGATGTTCCTTGTGGATAGGAATATGTAGATACGCATCCTTTAAATCCACCGTGGTCATGAATTGACCTTCCTGGATGGAAGGAAGAATAGTTCGAATGGTTTCCATCTTGAACGATGGAACCTTGAGAAACTTGTTTAAGATCTTGAGATCTAAGATTGGTCTGAACGTTCCCTCTTTTTTGGGAACTATGAACAGATTGGAGTAGAACCCCATCCCTTGTTCTCTTAATGGAACTGGATGAATCACTCCCATTTTTAACAGGTCTTCTACACAATGTAAGAACGCCTGTCTTTTTATGTGGTCTGAAGACAACTGAGACCTGTGGAACCTCCCCCTTGGGGGAAGTCCCTTGAATTCCAGAAGATAACCTTGGGAGACTATTTCTAGCGCCCAAGGATCCAGAACATCTCTTGCCCAAGCCTGAGCGAAGAGAGAGAGTCTGCCCCCCACCAGATCCGGTCCCGGATCGGGGGCCAACATTTCATGCTGTCTTGGTAGCAGTGGCAGGTTTCTTGGCCTGCTTTCCCTTGTTCCAGCCTTGCATTGGTCTCCAAGCTGGCTTGGCTTGAGAAGTATTACCCTCTTGCTTAGAGGACGTAGCACTTTGGGCTGGTCCGTTTTTACGAAAGGGACGAAAATTAGGTCTATTTTTTGCCTTGAAAGGCCGATCCTGAGGAAGGGCGTGGCCCTTACCCCCAGTGATATCAGAGATAATCTCTTTCAAGTCAGGGCCAAACAGCGTTTTCCCCTTGAAAGGAATGTTTAGTAGCTTGTTCTTGGAAGACGCATCAGCCGACCAAGATTTCAACCAAAGCGCTCTGCGCGCCACAATAGCAAACCCAGAATTCTTAGCCGCTAACCTAGCCAATTGCAAAGTGGCGTCTAGGGTGAAAGAATTAGCCAATTTGAGAGCATTGATTCTGTCCATAATCTCCTCATAAGGAGGAGAATCACTATCGAGCGTCTTTATCAGCTCATCGAACCAGAAACATGCGGCTGTAGCGACAGGGACAATGCATGAAATTGGTTGTAGAAGGTAACCCTGCTGAACAAACATCTTTTTAAGCAAACCTTCTAATTTTTTATCCATAGGATCTTTGAAAGCACAACTATCCTCTATGGGTATAGTGGTGCGTTTGTTTAAAGTGGAAACCGCTCCCTCGACCTTGGGGACTGTCTGCCATAAGTCCTTTCTGGGGTCGACCATAGGAAACAATTTTTTAAATATGGGGGGAGGGACGAAAGGAATACCGGGCCTTTCCCATTCTTTATTAACAATGTCCGCCACCCGCTTGGGTATAGGAAAAGCTTCTGGGAGCCCCGGCACCTCTAGGAACTTGTCCATTTTACATAGTTTCTCTGGGATGACCAACTTTTCACAATCATCCAGAGTGGATAATACCTCCTTAAGCAGAATGCGGAGATGTTCCAACTTAAATTTAAATGCAATCACATCAGGTTCAGCCTGTTGAGAAATGTTCCCTGAATCAGTAATTTCTCCCTCAGACAAAACCTCCCTGGCCCCATCAGACTGGGTTAGGGGCCCTTCAGAGATATTAATATCAGCGTCGTCATGCTCTTCAGTATCTAAAACAGAGCAGCCACGCTTACGCTGACAAGGGTTCATTTTGGCTAAAATGTTTTTGACAGAATTATCCATTACAGCCGTTAATTGTTGCATAGTAAGGAGTATTGGCGCGCTAGATGTACTAGGGGCCTCCTGAGTGGGCAAGACTCGTGTAGACGAAGGAGGGAATGATGCAGTACCATGCTTACTCCCCTCACTTGAGGAATCATCTTGGGCATCATTGTCATTATCACATAAATCACATTTATTTAAATGAATAGGAATTCTGGCTTCCCCACATTCAGAACACAGTCTATCTGGTAGTTCAGACATGTTAAACAGGCATAAACTTGATAACAAAGTACAAAAACGTTTTAAAATAAAACCGTTACTGTCACTTTAAATTTTAAACTGAACACACTTTATTACTGCAATTGCGAAAAAACATGAAGGAATTGTTCAAAATTCACCAAATTTTCACCACAGTGTCTTAAAGCCTTAAAAGTATTGCACACCAAATTTGGAAGCTTTAACCCTTAAAATAACGGAACCGGAGCCGTTTTAAACTTTAACCCCTTTACAGTCCCTGGTATCTGCTTTGCTGAGACCCAACCAAGCCCAAAGGGGAATACGATACCAAATGACGCCTTCAGAAAGTCTTTTCTAAGTATCAGAGCTCCTCTCACATGCGACTGCATGCCATGCCTCTCAAAAACAAGTGCGCCACACCGGCGCGAAAATGAGGCTCTGCTTAAGCTTTGGGAAAGCCCCTAAGGAATAAGGTGTCTAATACAGTGCCTGCCGATATTATTATATCAAAAATACCCAGATAAAATGATTCCTCAAGGCTAAATATGTGTTAATAATGAATCGATTTAGCCCAGAAACAGTCTACAGTCTTAATAAGCCCTTGTGAAGCCCTTATTTATGATCGTAATAAACATGGCTTACCGGATCCCATAGGGAAAATGACAGCTTCCAGCATTACATCGTCTTGTTAGAATGTGTCATACCTCAAGCAGCAAGAGACTGCACACTGTTCCCCCAACTGAAGTTAATTGCTCTCAACAGTCCTGTGTGGAACAGCCATGGATTTTAGTTACGGTTGCTAAAATCATTTTCCTCATACAAACAGAAATCTTCATCTCTTTTCTGTTTCTGAGTAAATAGTACATACCAGCACTATTTCAAAATAACAAACTCTTGATTGAATAATAAAAACTACAGTTAAACACTAAAAAACTCTAAGCCATCTCCGTGGAGATGTTGCCTGTACAACGGCAAAGAGAATGACTGGGGTAGGCGGAGCCTAGGAGGGATCATGTGACCAGCTTTGCTGGGCTCTTTGCCATTTCCTGTTGGGGAAGAGAATATCCCACAAGTAAGGATGACGCCGTGGACCGGACACACCTATGTTGGAGAAATAAGGAGCTTAGTTTTGGAGAGATTTAGCTTGAGGTAGTGAGAGGACATCCAAGATGAGATATGAGAGAGAGAGTTAGTGACACGGGTTAGCAAGGAAGGAGGTAGTTTGATGCAGAGAGGTAGATTTGGGTATCGTCGGCATACAAATGATAATGAAACCTGCGGGACTTTATTAAGGAACCTATTGAGGACGTGTAGATTGAGAAGAGAAGGGGACCGAGGACAGAGCCTTGCGGTACCCCAACAGAAAGAGGTAACGGGGCAGTGGATGCCCCAGAGAAGGCTACACTAAAGGTACGGTTAGACATATAGGAAGAGAACCAAGAGAGAGCTGTGTCACAGATGCCGAAGGATTGGAGGGTATGGAGCAAAAGAGGGTGGTCGACAGTATCAAAGGCTGCAGACAGATCAAGGAGGATAAGTAGAGAGAAGTGGCCTTTTGATTTTGTTGTAAGTAGGTTGTTAGTAACCTTAACAATTGCTGTCTCTGTTGAGTGAAGGGGGCGAAATCCAGATTGCAGTGGGCCAAGAAGGGAGTTTAATGTAAGGAAATGGGATAGATGTGCATATACTAGCTTTTCAAGAAGCTTTGAGGCAAGAGGTAGTAGGGAAATAGGGCGGTAGTTAGATAGGGAGGTTGGATCGAGAGAAGGTTTTATGAGGATAGGTGTGACTAATGCATGTTTAAGAGATGTGGGAACTATACCAGTGCTGAGGGAGAGGTTGAAGATGTGTGTGAGTATAGGGGTAAGGGTAGAAGAGAGGGAGGGGAGTAGTTGTGAGGGGATGGGGTCGAGGGAACAGGTAGTGAGGTGAGAGGATACTATAAGGGCATAAACTACATCCTTTGTAACGGGGGCAAAAGAGCTAAATTTATGGCTATGTGGGTTTTGGATGATTGTGAGCTTTTGAGGGGGAGGGAGACCAGTAGTATGTTGAGAGCTGATTTCATTTCTGATGGAGTCGATTTTGTTGTTGAAGTAGCTGGCAAAATCATGGGCTGAGAGAAAAGTTGGTGGTGGGAGGTTGGGGGTGGGCGGATAAGAGTATTGAATGTGGAGAACAGACATTTTGGGTTTGAAGAAAGAGTAGAGATAAGAATGGAGAAGTGATTAAGGGCAGAATAGTAAGAGTTCAAGATGAACTTATAGTGATGAAAGTCAGCAGAACTCCGAATATGGGAAATAATATCATGCACTGACTAACTGCTCATACAATTGCTTTCTTGTTGGCATAAAAAATACAGACCAAAAAGTAAAAAAAAAAAGAGTAAATTTTAATAAATAATAATTTAATTGTCTAAAATACATAAAAGGGAAAGAAATGAAAATGTAATAAAAGTATAACTAATATTAAACAAAGTGAGAAACTGAAAACCAGTATGTAAAGGAAAACATAATAAAATAGAGACACCAAGTGGCTGCAATAAAAAAAACAGAGGGTTGGATATAGTGGAGTTAACGGGGGGGGGGTGACTTCTTACTGTCACTCAGAATGCGGGAAAAAAGGGCGGGGATGAAGAAGAGTGTGCACGTGCAGCTTAAGATAGCGGCTGCTACCAAGGAGAATTGCACCACGGAGGTAAGAAAAAAAGTTACATAGAAAATAAATAATAAAATGGAATACGGAGAAAACTTAAGTGGAATAAAGAGAGTAAATTAGTTAATATAAGATCAAACTGAAAATTACAAAAAGATAAAAAGGAAAACAAAAACGTAAGGAGAGACCACAGTGAGTCAATATAATGAAATTTAAATGAAAAATAATTGTAATAAGATAATACACTGAGAAAGGCTGCATAATGCTAATCTCTGTGACAAGCACTGGATATTACTGGCCACTATATGGTGACTGTGGACACTGATTGGCTCCTTTATGTTGGCTTCTTCAGCTCTGCTTTCTTATTGGTCATTGCACTGTGTTATGTTCTTTATGCTGCAAGTTATAATTATTATACCTTTAATGGGAGCAGTATAAGAGTACATACAGATCTGCTTTCTTATTGGTCATTGCACTGTGTTATGTTCTTTATGTTGCAAGTTATAATTATTATACCTTTAATGGGAGCAGTATAAGAGTACATACAGATCTGATTTCTTATTGGTCATTGCACTGTGTTATGTTCTTTATGTTGCAAGTTATAATTATTATACCTTTAATGGCTGCATTGAGCAGTATAAGAGTACATACAGATCTGCTTTCTTATTGGTCATTGCACTGTGTTATGTTCTTTATGTTGCAAGTTATAATTATTATACCTTTAATGGCTGCACTGAGCAGTATAAGAGTACATACAGATCTGCTTTCTTATTGGTCATTGCACTGTGTTATGTTCTGTATGTTGCAAGTTATAATTATTATACCTTTAATGGGAGCAGTATAAGAGTACATACAGATCTGCTTTCTTATTGGTCATTGCACTGTGTTATGTTCTTTATGTTGCAAGTTATAATTATTATACCTTTAATGGGAGCAGTATAAGGGTACATACAGATCTGCTTTCTTATTGGTCATTGCACTGTGTTATGTTCTGTATGTTGCAAGTTATAATTATTATACCTTTAATGGGAGCAGTATAAGAGTACATACAGATCTGCTTTCTTATTGGTCATTGCACTGTGTTATGTTCTTTATGTTGCAAGTTATAATTATTATACCTTTAATGGGAGCAGTATAAGGGTACATACAGATCTGCTTTCTTATTGGTCATTGCACTGTGTTATGTTCTTTATGTTGCAAGTTATAATTATTATACCTTTAATGGGAGCAGTATAAGAGTACATACAGATCTGCTTTCTTATTGGTCATTGCACTGTGTTATGTTCTTTATGTTGCAAGTTATAATTATTATACCTTTAATGGGAGCAGTATAAGAGTACATACAGATCTGCTTTCTTATTGGTCATTGCACTGTGTTATGTTCTTTATGTTGCAAGTTATAATTATTATACCTTTAATGGGAGCAGTATAAGGGTACATACAGATCTGCTTTCTTATTGGTCATTGCACTGTGTTATGTTCTTTATGTTGCAAGTTATAATTATTATACCTTTAATGGGAGCAGTATAAGAGTACATACAGATCTGCTTTCTTATTGGTCATTGCACTGTGTTATGTTCTTTATGTTGCAAGTTATAATTATTATACCTTTAATGGGAGCAGTATAAGAGTACATACAGATCTGCTTTCTTATTGGTCATTGCACTGTGTTATGTTCTTTATGTTGCAAGTTATAATTATTATACCTTTAATGGGAGCAGTATAAGGGTACATACAGATCTGCTTTCTTATTGGTCATTGCACTGTGTTATGTTCTTTATGTTGCAAGTTATAATTATTATACCTTTAATGGCTGCATTGAGCAGTATAAGAGTACATACAGATCTGCTTTCTTATTGGTCATTGCACTGTGTTATGTTCTGTATGTTGCAAGTTATAATTATTATACCTTTAATGGGAGCAGTATAAGAGTACATACAGATCTGCTTTCTTATTGGTCATTGCACTGTGTTATGTTCTGTATGTTGCAAGTTATAATTATTATACCTTTAATGGGAGCAGTATAAGAGTACATACAGATCTGCTTTCTTATTGGTCATTGCACTGTGTTATGTTCTTTATGTTGCAAGTTATAATTATTATACCTTTAATGGCTGCATTGAGCAGTATAAGAGTACATACAGATCTGATTTCTTATTGGTCATTGCACTGTGTTATGTTCTTTATGTTGCAAGTTATAATTATTATACCTTTAATGGGAGCAGTATAAGAGTACATACAGATCTGCTTTCTTATTGGTCATTGCACTGTGTTATGTTCTGTATGTTGCAAGTTATAATTATTATACCTTTAATGGGAGCAGTATAAGAGTACATACAGATCTGCTTTCTTATTGGTCATTGCACTGTGTTATGTTCTGTATGTTGCAAGTTATAATTATTATACCTTTAATGGGAGCAGTATAAGAGTACATACAGATCTGCTTTCTTATTGGTCATTGCACTGTGTTATGTTCTGTATGTTGCAAGTTATAATTATTATACCTTTAATGGGAGCAGTATAAGGGTACATACAGATCTGATTTCTTATTGGTCATTGCACTGTGTTATGTTCTGTATGTTGCAAGTTATAATTATTATACCTTTAATGGGAGCAGTATAAGGGTACATACAGATCTGCTTTCTTATTGGTCATTGCACTGTGTTATGTTCTGTATGTTGCAAGTTATAATTATTATACCTTTAATGGGAGCAGTATAAGAGTACATACAGATCTGCTTTCTTATTGGTCATTGCACTGTGTTATGTTCTGTATGTTGCAAGTTATAATTATTATACCTTTAATGGGAGCAGTATAAGGGTACATACAGATCTGATTTCTTATTGGTCATTGCACTGTGTTATGTTCTGTATGTTGCAAGTTATAATTATTATACCTTTAATGGGAGCAGTATAAGGGTACATACAGATCTGCACCTTAGTGTAAAAAATCATCTTCAGAGGCGGAAAGTCACAGTTTTTTTCTGGAGCAGAAGCTGAGAAATGTAAATGGTTTTCTCCTCCTTATGGTTCACAAGAACAGATGAGCGGCTGAATGGATATAATCAGCTGAAACATTTGCCACATTCTGGGCTGAGGGGGGAGAGCTGGAGACATGCAAATGTTTTTTCTTTTTATGTCTCCTAAGTATATACGAGCGGCTGAAAGATTTGCCACATTCTGAGCATGAAAACGGCCTTTCACCGGTGTGAGTTCTCTTATGTGTGTTGAGATTTACTTTGTGTGTAAAACACTTGCCGCACTCGGAACATGCATGAGGTTTCTCTCCACTATGAATTTTCAGATGCTGAGTGAGGCCTGAATTCCGGTTAAAGCCTTTTCCGCAGTGAGGACACACAAACAACTTGTCTCTAGTGTGCGTCCTCATATGTGCAGCAAGATTCGAGTTGTTGCTAAAATACTGACCGCATTCATAACATTCAAAGATCTTTCCGGTGTAAAGCCCATGATCCTTGGCTAATGAATGACTTTCTGATTCACTATTTCCAGTTTTATCACTTTCAATACAATTATACCAGATCTCCGACAAGCCCTTGTTGTTTATCTGAGCAGCGTTGCTCTCTGACTTAGCATAAATGATCCCGTACTCTGTGTCCGCAGCCTCTCTCTGCTTTATCATATGACGCTGTGTCAGGTTTTGTTCTTCATGGAAGCTTGATTCCTTAGCTATAACTTTTACAATTTTCTTCAAATTGTTGATTGGGGTATTTTGTTCAACGTGTTCCTGATAATTCTGGGTAACAGGGGAGTCAGTCTCCATATCATCTACAGGGCTGAGATAAACAGGTTTCCCAGAATCGTTCCATGTCAGGTATCCATCTGTTGGAACAAGACAACTGTAAATAGATTCACTAGAATTAAATAAACGTAAGTCTGCTTGAGAATTGTACCAAGGTCAAAAACAGGAAACCTGAACAGAAAAATTAGAAACTATATATTCAAATAACAGGTACATATGTCTGAAAAAACTGATGATGTTACATAAATAATACAAATAAGGAACATATATTAAACCAATAAAAACAGGACTTCATATGCAGTTATATTGATGCTTTATTAACAAAAACCTAGCAGAAATTATAATTTAACATTTAGATTTGAATACTTCATATGCATAACTGAATTGCATTCCATAAGTGACATATGACATCATAACTGTGAATTATCCTTTAGCACCAATCAGATCACTTAGGGGGTACGGATACAAATTTGTGGCTACCTGCTGTGCCATATATCTATAACACTAAAAAAGTGACTGAAGAAATCAGTTAAACAGACACATTAAAACTGTTACAAAGTTTAAATAGAACATATATTTAGATTTTTAGGACAATATGTGGGAGGAACTGAAACAGTTATGTCTGGTGATCTCACGCACACAAAGACCCCAATGCCAGTGTCATCTTGGTGTAAGGACAGAGCGTAACTAGAAACCTCAGGGCCCCAGTGCAAGAAAACATGAAGGGCCCCCCCTCCCCCAAAAAAGCATGATTTTGATTCATTTATTGGGGAGGTGTAAGGACATCAAGCGATTTGGGGTCATGACCAACCATTAAATGGTTAGAATGATGTACAGAAACGCAGTGTCTTTCCTACGCAAAAATGTAATTGTTTATGCAGTGCGCTTTAGGAATACTGTTTGCACACGAAATACCAAATTAGGTATCAAAAAAGGGGTTTGTAGGACGACCCTGTAGTTACGCCACTGTGCAAGGATATTGCAAGTTAACTATTTCAGTCTGATGTTATTGTGGTCCTCAGGGGTAGTGTTAACACCTTCGATGCCAGATGCAAAGTAATGAGCTTCATGTACAATTCAAAGAACTGACATAAATCCTACGAGACTATTCCAGCAATCGAAACGAACTGTGTAAAGCACCTTTGCAAGTTTTAAAGCGATTAAAATTTATCAGAAAGTGAACTTCATTACACCGATATTTGTGCTGAGAGAATCCAACAGCGATATTGCAACCCATCAGAAAACTCCCGCAGGATGTTATTGAATTTATCAGTTGCGCATCTCAAAGGCCTTTTTTATTTCACACGTCAAGAAGTAAAACTGCTTTAATTTAATAAAAGTTATAACTTAAACCACATTTTATAGCTATGAAAATTTTACACAACTCAAACACAATCATCAACTTGTTAATCAAGGTTTGCAATGAAGGCTTGCATGTTCCAATATATTAACTACTAAATGACATAAACGTATTAATTGTACACGTCATGTAGGAGATAAATGGTTAAGTGAAAAAACCTGCAGCGTCATCAATATTACAATAATTAGCCGGCATATCTTACTTTTGCTTTGGTTGCCTCTTCATTAAATGTTTTTCACAAGATTTTCCACTTATATTTTATCTGTAAATTGGGCGGCCTAATTGCGCCAAACAGCTGTGCGTGTAGTAAAGGACTGATATAGCCGAAAGCCACGCTGAGATTCATATATAACACAACGGACTGGAACAGGGGCAACTTAATGTGTTCCTTGCAGCTGGTCACTGTGATACAAAGAACTCTCTTATGCAATAATAATACCATTCAATAGGACCATGAGACTTTTTACTAGGTCTCTAACATACAAACATGTGAACCACAGCAGTAAATAACTGGTTATTGCTCACCTGACATGATTTTCACCTTCTGAACATCAAAGCTGTCACTCTCCTCGCCTTCGTCAACAACAGGCACGTAATATAGATTTTCAGCACCTGTGGATAGATAAACAGTAAAGTGAGCGTGTCGGGCTGTGCTAACGTTGCCTTTATGTAATTGTATGGGGATTATTTCGGAACTGACTGGATACTGTACACAAAAAAATTAAACTGCTCTTAGCCAGTTATTTTGTTTCTCTGCAAAATCGCCTTTGTTAAAGGGACATTCCAGCCAAAATTGGAATCCACATGGAAGCATTTCTGTTTTAAATAGAAGCATTTTTGTAATATACAGTGCTCTCTACTAATATTGGCACCCTTGGTAAATATGAGCAAAGAAGGCTGTGAAAATGCGATTTTATTGCTTAACCATTTGATCTTTTGTTATTATAGGAGACTCCTCCTATAATACCTGATGAGGTTGGAGAATACACGGCAAGGGATCTGAGACTCCTCCTATAATACCTGATGAGGTTGGAGAATACACGGCAAGGGATCTGAGACTCCTCCTATAATGCCTGATGAGGTTGGAGAATACACGGCAAGGGATCTGAGACTTCTCCTATAATACCTGATGAGGTTGGAGAATACACGGCAAGGGATCTGAGACTCCTCCTATAATGCCTGATGAGGTTGGATACACGGCAAGGGATCTGAGACTCCTCCTATAATGCCTGATGAGGTTGGATAATACACGGCAAGGGATCTGAGACTCCTCCTATAATGCCTGATGAGGTTGGAGAATACACGGCAAGGGATCTGAGACTTCTCCTATAATGCCTGATGAGGTTGGAGAATACACGGCAAGGGATCTGAGACTCCTCCTATAATGCCTGATGAGGTTGGAGAATACACGGCAAGGGATCTGAGACTCCTCCTATAATGCCTGATGAGGATGGAGAATACACGGCAAGGGATCTGAGACTCCTTCTATAATACCTGATGAGGTTGGAGAATACACGGCAAGGGATCTGAGACTCTTCCTATAATGCCTGATGACGTTGGAGAATACACGGCAAGGGATCTGAGACTCCTCCTATAATGCCTGATGAGGTTGTAGAATACACGGCAAGGGATCTGAGACTCTTCCTATAATACCTGATGAGGTTGGAGAATACACGGCAAGGGATCTGAGACTCCTCCTATAATGCCTGATGAGGTTGGAGAATACAAAGCAAGGGATCTGAGACTCCTCCTATAATGCCTGATGAGGTTGGAGAATACACGGCAAGGGATCTGAGACTCCTCCTATAATGCCTGATGAGGTTGGAGAATACACGGCAAGGGATCTGAGACTCCTCCTATAATGCCTGATGAGGTTGGAGAATACACGGCAAGGGATCTGAGACTCCTCCTATAATGCCTGATGAGGTTGGAGAATACACGGCAAGGGATCTGAGACTCCTCCTATAATGCCTGATGAGGTTGTAGAATACACGGCAAGGGATCTGAGACTCCTCCTATAATGCCTGATGAGGTTGTAGAATACACGGCAAGGGATCTGAGACTCCTCCTATAATGCCTGATGAGGTTGGAGAATACATGGCAAGGGATCTGAGACTCCTCCTATAATGCCTGATGACGTTGGAGAATACACGGCAAGGGATCTGAGACTCCTCCTATAATGCCTGATGAGGTTGTAGAATACACGGCAAGGGATCTGAGACTCCTCCTATAATGCCTGATGAGGTTGTAGAATACACGGCAAGGGATCTGAGACTTCTCCTATAATGCCTGATGAGGTTGGAGAATACACGGCAAGGTATCTGAGACTCCTCCTATAATGCCTGATGAGGTTGTAGAATACACGGCAAGGGATCTGAGACTCCTCCTATAATGCCTGATGAGGTTGGAGAATACATGGCAAGGGATCTGAGACTCCTCCTATAATGCCTGATGAGGTTGGAGAATACACGGCAAGGGATCTGAGACTTCTCCTATAATGCCTGATGAGGTTGGAGAATACATGGCAAGGGATCTGAGACTCCTCCTATAATGCCTGATGAGGTTGGAGAATACACGGCAAGGGATCTGAGACTCCTCCTATAATACCTGATGAGGTTGGAGAATACACGGCAAGGGATCTGAGACTTCTCCTATAATGCCTGATGAGGTTGGAGAATACATGGCAAGGGATCTGAGACTCCTCCTATAATGCCTGATGAGGTTGGAGAATACACGGCAAGGGATCTGAGACTTCTCCTATAATGCCTGATGAGGTTGGAGAATACATGGCAAGGGATCTGAGACTCCTCCTATAATGCCTGATGAGGTTGGAGAATACACGGCAAGGGATCTGAGACTCCTCCTATAATACCTGATGAGGTTGGAGAATACATGAGAAGGGATCTGAGACCATTCCTCCATATAGAATTTCTCCAGGTCCTTACACACACGTACAAACACTGTTATCCCTCACACATGTGACACACACACGTAAAGACACTGCTATCCCTCACACGTGACACACACATACAGACACTGTCATACCTCACATATGTGACAAACACACACGTGACACACACACACTCATACAGACACTGTCATACCTCACATACGTGACAAACCCACACACTCATACAGACACTGTCATACCTCACATACGTGACAAACACACACATGACACACACACTCATACAGACACTGTCATAACTTACATATGTGACACACACACACTCACAGACATTGTCATACCTCACATATGTGACACACACTCATACAGACATTGTCATACCTCACATATGTGACACACACTCATACAGACACTGTCATACCTCACATATGTGACACACACTCATACAGACACTGTCATACCTCACATATGTGACAAACACACACGTGACACACACACACTCATACAGATACTGTCATACCTCACATATGTGACAAACACACACACTCATACAGACACTGTCATACCTCACATATGTGACAAACACACACGTGACACACACACTCATACAGACACTGTCATACCTTACATATGTGACACACACTCATACAGACACTGTCATACCTCACATGTGACACACACTCATACAGACACTGTCATACCTCACATATGTGACACGCATACATACAGACACTGTCATACCTCACATATGTGACACACACACACTCATACAGACACTTATCCCTCACACATGTGACACACACAAACTCATACAGACACTGTCATACCTTAGATATGTGACACACACACACACTCATACAGACACTGTCATACCTCACATATGTGACACACACTCAGACACTGTTATCCCTCACACGTGACACACACACACACATACAGACACTGTCATACCTCACATATGTGACACACACACACACTCATACAGACACTGTCATACCTCACATACGTGACAAACACACACGTGACACACACTCATACAGACACTGTCATACCTCACATACAGAGCCTTATCATTTAGTGCTGATCAGAGCCTTATCATTTAGTGCTGATCAAGACCTTATCATTTAGTGCTGATCAGCAGCCTTATCATTTAGTGCTGATCAGACCTTATCATTTAGTGCTGATCAGAGCCTTATCATTAGTGCTGATCAGAGCCTTATCATTTAGTGCTGATCAGAGCCTTATCATTTAGTGCTGATCAGAGCCTTATCATTTAGTGCTGATCAGAGCCTATCATTTAGTGCTGATCAGAGCCTTATCATTTAGTGCTGATCAGAGCCTTATCATTTAGTGCTGATCAGAGCCTTATCATTTAGTGCTGATCAGAGCTTATCATTTAGTGCTGATCAGAGCCTTATCATTTAGTGCTGATCAGAGCCTTATCATTTAGTGCTGATCAGAGCCTTATCATTTAGTGCTGATCAGAGCCTTATCATTTAGTGCTGATCAGAGCCTTATCATTTAGTGCTGATCAGAGCCTTATCATTTAGTGCTGATCAGAGCCTTATCATTTAGTGCTGATCAGATGCCTTATCATTTAGTGCTGATCAGAGCCTTATCATTTAGTGCTGATCAGAGCCTTATCATTTAGTGCTGATCAGAGCCTTATCATTTAGTGCTGATCAGAGCCTTATCATTTAGTGCTGATCAGAGCCTTATCATTTAGTGCTGATCAGAGCCTTATCATTTAGTGCTGATCAGAGCCTTATCATTTAGTGCTGATCAGAGCCTTATCATTTAGTGCTGATCAGAGCCTTATCATTTAGTGCTGATCAGAGCCTTATCATTTAGTGCTGATCAGAGCCTTATCATTTAGTGCTGATCAGAGCCTTATCATTTAGTGCTGATCAGAGCCTTATCATTTAGTGCTGATCAGAGCCTTATCATTTAGTGCTGATCAGAGCCTTATCATTTAGTGCTGATCAGAGCCTTATCATTTAGTGCTGATCAGAGCCTTATCATTTAGTGCTGATCAGAGCCTTATCATTTAGTGCTGATCAGAGCCTTATCATTTAGTGCTGATCAGAGCCTTATCATTTAGTGCTGATCAGAGCCTTATCATTTAGTGCTGATCAGAGCCTTATCATTTAGTGCTGATCAGAGCCTTATCATTTAGTGCTGATCAGAGCCTTATCATTTAGTGCTGATCAGAGCCTTATCATTTAGTGCTGATCAGAGCCTTATCATTTAGTGCTGATCAGAGCCTTATCATTTAGTGCTGATCAGAGCCTTATCATTTAGTGCTGATCAGAGCCTTATCATTTAGTGCTGATCAGAGCCTTATCATTTAGTGCTGATCAGAGCCTTATCATTTAGTGCTGATCAGAGCCTTATCATTTAGTGCTGATCAGAGCCTTATCATTTAGTGCTGATCAGAGCCTTATCATTTAGTGCTGATCAGAGCCTTATCATTTAGTGCTGATCAGAGCCTTATCATTTAGTGCTGATCAGAGCCTTATCATTTAGTGCTGATCAGAGCCTTATCATTTAGTGCTGATCAGAGCCTTATCATTTAGTGCTGATCAGAGCCTTATCATTTAGTGCTGATCAGAGCCTTATCATTTAGTGCTGATCAGAGCCTTATCATTTAGTGCTGATCAGAGCCTTATCATTTAGTGCTGATCAGAGCCTTATCATTTAGTGCTGATCAGAGCCTTATCATTTAGTGCTGATCAGAGCCTTATCATTTAGTGCTGATCAGAGCCTTATCATTTAGTGCTGATCAGAGCCTTATCATTTAGTGCTGATCAGAGCCTTATCATTTAGTGCTGATCAGAGCCTTATCATTTAGTGCTGATCAGAGCCTTATCATTTAGTGCTGATCAGAGCCTTATCATTTAGTGCTGATCAGAGCCTTATCATTTAGTGCTGATCAGAGCCTTATCATTTAGTGCTGATCAGAGCCTTATCATTTAGTGCTGATCAGAGCCTTATCATTTAGTGCTGATCAGAGCCTTATCATTTAGTGCTGATCAGAGCCTTATCATTTAGTGCTGATCAGAGCTTATCATTTAGTGCTGATCTGAGCCTTATCATTTAGTGCTGATCAGAGCCTTATCATTTAGTGCTGATCAGAGCCTTATCATTTAGTGCTGATCAGAGCCTTATCATTTAGTGCTGATCAGAGCCTTATCATTTAGTGCTGATCAGAGCCTTATCATTTAGTGCTGATCAGAGCCTTATCATTTAGTGCTGATCAGAGCCTTATCATTTAGTGCTGATCAGAGCCTTATCATTTAGTGCTGATCAGAGCCTTATCATTTAGTGCTGATCAGAGCCTTATCATTTAGTGCTGATCAGAGCCTTATCATTTAGTGCTGATCAGAGCCTTATCATTTAGTGCTGATCAGAGCCTTATCATTTAGTGCTGATCAGAGCCTTATCATTTAGTGCTGATCAGAGCCTTATCATTTAGTGCTGATCAGAGCCTTATCATTTAGTGCTGATCAGAGCCTTATCATTTAGTGCTGATCAGAGCCTTATCATTTAGTGCTGATCAGAGCCTTATCATTTAGTGCTGATCAGAGCCTTATCATTTAGTGCTGATCAGAGCCTTATCATTTAGTGCTGATCAGAGCCTTATCATTTAGTGCTGATCAGAGCCTTATCATTTAGTGCTGATCAGAGCCTTATCATTTAGTGCTGATCAGAGCCTTATCATTTAGTGCTGATCAGAGCCTTATCATTTAGTGCTGATCAGAGCCTTATCATTTAGTGCTGATCAGAGCCTTATCATTTAGTGCTGATCAGAGCCTTATCATTTAGTGCTGATCAGAGCCTTATCATTTAGTGCTGATCAGAGCCTTATCATTTAGTGCTGATCAGAGCCTTATCATTTAGTGCTGATCAGAGCCTTATCATTTAGTGCTGATCAGAGCCTTATCATTTAGTGCTGATCAGAGCCTTATCATTTAGTGCTGATCAGAGCCTTATCATTTAGTGCTGATCAGAGCCTTATCATTTAGTGCTGATCAGAGCCTTATCATTTAGTGCTGATCAGAGCCTTATCATTTAGTGCTGATCAGAGCCTTATCATTTAGTGCTGATCAGAGCCTTATCATTTAGTGCTGATCAGAGCCTTATCATTTAGTGCTGATCAGAGCCTTATCATTTAGTGCTGATCAGAGCCTTATCATTTAGTGCTGATCAGAGCCTTATCATTTAGTGCTGATCAGAGCCTTATCATTTAGTGCTGATCAGAGCCTTATCATTTAGTGCTGATCAGAGCCTTATCATTTAGTGCTGATCAGAGCCTTATCATTTAGTGCTGATCAGAGCCTTATCATTTAGTGCTGTTCAGAGCCTTATCATTTAGTGCTGATCAGAGCCTTATCATTTAGTGCTGATCAGAGCCTTATCATTTAGTGCTGTTCAGAGCCTTATCATTTAGTGCTGATCAGAGCCTTATCATTTAGTGCTGATCAGAGCCTTATCATTTAGTGCTGATCAGAGCCTTATCATTTAGTGCTGATCAGAGCCTTATCATTTAGTGCTGATCAGAGCCTTATCATTTAGTGCTGATCAGAGCCTTATCATTTAGTGCTGATCAGAGCCTTATCATTTAGTGCTGATCAGAGCCTTATCATTTAGTGCTGATCAGAGCCTTATCATTTAGTGCTGATCAGAGCCTTATCATTTAGTGCTGATCAGAGCCTTATCATTTAGTGCTGATCAGAGCCTTATCATTTAGTGCTGATCAGAGCCTTATCATTTAGTGCTGATCAGAGCCTTATCATTTAGTGCTGATCAGAGCCTTATCATTTAGTGCTGATCAGAGCCTTATCATTTAGTGCTGATCAGAGCCTTATCATTTAGTGCTGATCAGAGCCTTATCATTTAGTGCTGATCAGAGCCTTATCATTTAGTGCTGATCAGAGCCTTATCATTTAGTGCTGATCAGAGCCTTATCATTTAGTGCTGATCAGAGCCTTATCATTTAGTGCTGATCAGAGCCTTATCATTTAGTGCTGATCAGAGCCTTATCATTTAGTGCTGATCAGAGCCTTATCATTTAGTGCTGATCAGAGCCTTATCATTTAGTGCTGATCAGAGCCTTATCATTTAGTGCTGATCAGAGCCTTATCATTTAGTGCTGATCAGAGTTTTAGCTTATCATTTAGTGCTGATCAGAGCCTTATCATTTAGTGCTGATCAGAGCCTTATCATTTAGTGCTGATCAGAGCCTTATCATTTAGTGCTGTTCAGAGCCTTATCATTTAGTGCTGATCAGAGCCTTATCATTTAGTGCTGATCAGAGCCTTATCATTTAGTGCTGATCAGAGCCTTATCATTTAGTGCTGATCAGAGCCTTATCATTTAGTGCTGATCAGAGCCTTATCATTTAGTGCTGATCAGAGCCTTATCATTTAGTGCTGATCAGAGCCTTATCATTTAGTGCTGATCAGAGCCTTATCATTTAGTGCTGATCAGAGCCTTATCATTTAGTGCTGATCAGAGCCTTATCATTTAGTGCTGATCAGAGCCTTATCATTTAGTGCTGATCAGAGCCTTATCATTTAGTGCTGATCAGAGCCCTTATCATTTAGTGCTGATCAGAGCCTTATCATTTAGTGCTGATCAGAGCCTTATCATTTAGTGCTGATCAGAGCCTTATCATTTAGTGCTGATCAGAGCCTTATCATTTAGTGCTGATCAGAGCCTTATCATTTAGTGCTGATCAGAGCCTTCATTTAGTGCTGATCAGAGCCTTATCATTTAGTGCTGATCAGAGCCTTATCATTTAGTGCTGATCAGAGCCTTATCATTTAGTGCTGATCAGAGCCTTATCATTTAGTGCTGATCAGAGGCCTTATCATTTAGTGCTGATCAGAGCCTTATCATTTAGTGCTGATCAGAGCCTTATCATTTAGTGCTGATCAGAGCCTTATCATTTAGTGCTGATCAGAGCCTTATCATTTAGTGCTGATCAGAGCCTTATCATTTAGTGCTGATCAGAGCCTTATCATTTAGTGCTGATCAGAGCCTTATCATTTAGTGCTGATCAGAGCCTTATCATTTAGTGCTGATCAGAGCCTTATCATTTAGTGCTGATCAGAGCCTTATCATTAGTGCTGATCAGAGCCTTATCATTTAGTGCTGATCAGAGCCTTATCATTTAGTGCTGATCAGAGCCTTATCATTTAGTGCTGATCAGAGCCTTATCATTTAGTGCTGATCAGAGCCTTATCATTTAGTGCTGAACAGAGCCTTATCATTTAGTGCTGATCAGAGCCTTATCATTTAGTGCTGATCAGAGCCTATCATTAGTGCTGATCAAGCCTCATTTAGTGCTGATCAGAGCCTTATCATTTAGTGCTGATCAGAGCCTTCATTTAGTGCTGATCAGAGCCTTATCATTTAGTGCTGATCAGAGCCTTATCATTTAGTGCTGATCAGAGCCTTATCATTTAGTGCTGATCAGAGCCTTATCATTTAGTGCTGATCAGAGCCTTATCATTTAGTGCTGATCAGAGGCCTTCTCATTTAGTGCTGATCAGAGCCTTATCATTTAGTGCTGATCAGAGCCTTATCATTTAGTGCTGATCAGAGCCTTATCATTTAGTGCTGATCAGAGCCTTATCATTTAGTGCTGATCAGAGCCTTATCATTTAGTGCTGATCAGAGCCTTATTTAGTGCTGTTCAGAGCCTTATCATTTAGTGCTGTTCAGAACCTTATCATTTAGTGCTGTTCAGAGCCTTATCATTTAGTGTTGATCAGAGCCTTATCATTTAGTGCTGATCAGAGCCTTATCATTTAGTGCTGATCAGAGCCTTATCATTTAGTGCTGATCAGAGCCTTATTTAGTGCTGATCAGAGCCTTATTTAGTGCTGATCAGAGCCTTATCATTTAGTGCTGATCAGAGCCTTATCATTTAGTGCTGATCAGAGCCTTATCATTTAGTGCTGATCAGAGCCTTATCATTTAGTGCTGATCAGAGCCTTATCATTTAGTGCTGATCAGAGCCTTATCATTTAGTGCTGATCAGAACCTTATCATTTAGTGCTGTTCAGAGCCTTATCATTTAGTGCTGATCAGAGCCTTATCATTTAGTGTTGATCAGAGCTTTATCATTTAGTGTTGATCAGAGTCTTATCATTTATTGCTGATCAGAGCCTTATCATTTAGTGTTGATCAGAGCCTTATCATTTAGTGCTGTTCAGAGCCTTATCATTTAGTGCTGTTCAGAGCCTTATCATTTAGTGCTGATCAGAGCCTTATCATTTAGTGCTGTTCAGAGCCTTATCATTTAGTGCTGTTCAGAACCTTATCATTTAGTGCTGATCAGAGCCTTATCATTTAGTGCTGTTCAGAACCTTATCATTTAGTGCTGATCAGAGCCTTATTTAGTGCTGATCAGAGCCTTATTTAGTGCTGATCAGAGCCTCATTTAGTGCTGATCAGAGCCTCATTTAGTGCTGATCAGAGCCTCATTTAGTGCTGATCAGAGCCTCATTTAGTGCTAATCAGAGCCTCATTTAGTGCTAATCAGAGCCTCATTTAGTGCTAATCAGAGCCTTATCATTTAGTGTTGATCAGAGTCTTATCATTTAGTGCTAATCAAAGCCTTATCATTTAGTGTTGATCAGAGCCTTATCATTTAGTGTTGATCAGAGCCTTATCATTTAGTGTTGATCAGAGCCTTATCATTTAGTGTTGATCAGAGCCTTATCATTTAGTGTTGATCAGAGCCTTATCATTTAGTGTTGATCAGAGCCTTATCATTTAGTGTTGATCAGAGCCTTATCATTTAGTGTTGATCAGAGCCTTATCATTTAGTGCTGATCAGAGCCTCATTTAGTGCTGATCAGAGCCTCATTTAGTGCTGATCAGAGCCTCATTTAGTGCTGATCAGAGCCTCATTTAGTGCTAATCAGAGCCTCATTTAGTGCTAATCAGAGCCTCATTTAGTGCTAATCAGAGCCTTATCATTTAGTGTTGATCAGAGCTTTATCATTTAGTGCTGATCAGAGCCTTATCATTTAGTGCTGATCAGAGCCTTATCATTTAGTGCTGATCAGAGCCTTATCATTTAGTGCTGATCAGAGCCTTATCATTTAGTGCTGATCAGAGCCTTATCATTTAGTGCTGATCAGAGCCTTATCATTTAGTGCTGATCAGAGCCTTATCATTTAGTGCTGTTCAGAGCCTTATCATTTAGTGCTGATCAGAGCCTTATCATTTAGTGCTGATCAGAGCCTTATCATTTAGTGCTGATCAGAGCCTTATCATTTAGTGCTGATCAGAGCCTTATCATTTAGTGCTGATCAGAGCCTTATCATTTAGTGCTGATCAGAGCCTTATCATTTAGTGCTGATCAGAGCCTTATCATTTAGTGCTGATCAGAGCCTCATTTAGTGCTGATCAGAGTTTTACTTATCATTTAGTGCTGTTCAGAGCCTTATCATTTAGTGCTGATCAGAGCCTTATCATTTAGTGCTGATCAGAGCCTTATCATTTAGTGCTGATCAGAGCCTTATCATTTAGTGCTGATCAGAGCCTTATCATTTAGTGCTGATCAGAGACTTATCATTTAGTGCTGATCAGAGCCTTTATCATTTAGTGCTGATCATGTTTGGACTTATCATTTAGTGCTGATTCAGAGCCTTATCATTTAGTGGCTGATCAGAGTTTTACATTATCATTTAGTGCTGATCAGAGCCTATCATTTAGTGCTGATCAGAGCCTTCTCATTTAGTGCTGATCAGAGCCTTATCATTTAGTGCTGATCAGAGCCTATCATTTAGTGCTGATCAGAGCTTATCATTTTAGTGCCTATTCAGAGGCCTCATCTTAGTGCTGATCAGAGCCTATCATTTAGTTGTTGATCAGAGCCTTTTCATTTAGTGCTGATCAGAGCCTTATCATTTAGTGCTGATCAGAGCCTTATCATTTAGTGCTGATCAGAGCCTTATCAATTTAGTGGCTGATCAGAGCCTTATCATTTAGTGCTGATCAGAGCCTTATCATTTAGTGCTGATCAGAGCCTTATCATTTAGTGCTGATTCAGAGCCTTATCATTTAGTGCTGATCAGAGCCTTATCATTTAGTGCTGTTCAGAACCTTATCATTTAGTGCTGATCAGAGCCTTATCATTTAGTGTTGATCAGAGCCTTATCATTTAGTGTTGATCAGAGCCTTATCATTTAGTGTTGATCAGAGCCTTATCATTTAGTGTTGATCAGAGCCTTATCATTTAGTGTTGATCAGAGCCTTATCATTTAGTGTTGATCAGAGCCTTATCATTTAGTGTTGATCAGAGCCTTATCATTTAGTGTTGATCAGAGCCTTATCATTTAGTGTTGATCAGAGCCTTATCATTTAGTGTTGATCAGAGCCTTATCATTTAGTGTTGATCAGAGCCTTATCATTTAGTGCTGATCAGAGCCTCATTTAGTGCTGATCAGAGCCTCATTTAGTGCTGATCAGAGCCTCATTTAGTGCTGATCAGAGCCTCATTTAGTGCTAATCAGAGCCTCATTTAGTGCTAATCAGAGCCTCATTTAGTGCTAATCAGAGCCTTATCATGTAGTGTTGATCAGAGCTTTATCATTTAGTGCTGATCAGAGCCTTATCATTTAGTGCTGATCAGAGCCTTATCATTTAGTGCTGATCAGAGCCTTATCATTTAGTGCTGATCAGAGCCTTATCATTTAGTGCTGATCAGAGCCTTATCATTTAGTGCTGATCAGAGCCTTATCATTTAGTGCTGTTCAGAGCCTTATCATTTAGTGCTGATCAGAGCCTTATCATTTAGTGCTGATCAGAGCCTTATCATTTAGTGCTGATCAGAGCCTTATCATTTAGTGCTGATCAGAGCCTTATCATTTAGTGCTGATCAGAGCCTTATCATTTAGTGCTGATCAGAGCCTCATTTAGTGCTGATCAGAGCCTCATTTAGTGCTGATCAGAGTTTTACTTATCATTTAGTGCTGTTCAGAGCCTTATCATTTAGTGCTGTTCAGAGCCTTATCATTTAGTGCTGATCAGAGCCTTATCATTTAGTGCTGATCAGAGCCTTATCATTTAGTGCTGATCAGAGCCTTATCATTTAGTGCTGATCAGAGCCTTATCATTTAGTGCTGATCAGAGCCTTATCATTTAGTGCTGATCAGAGCCTTATCATTTAGTGCTGATCAGAGCCTTATCATTTAGTGCTGATCAGAGCCTTATCATTTAGTGCTGATCAGAGCCTTATCATTTAGTGCTGATCAGAGCCTCATTTAGTGCTGATCAGAGCCTCATTTAGTGCTGATCAGAGCCTCATTTAGTGCTGATCAGAGCCTCATTTAGTGCTAATCAGAGCCTCATTTAGTGCTAATCAGAGCCTCATTTAGTGCTAATCAGAGCCTTATCATGTAGTGTTGATCAGAGCTTTATCATTTAGTGCTGATCAGAGCCTTATCATTTAGTGCTGATCAGAGCCTTATCATTTAGTGCTGATCAGAGCCTTATCATTTAGTGCTGATCAGAGGCCTTATCATTTAGCTGCTGATCAGAGCCTTATCATTTAGTGCTGATCAAGAGTTATCATTTAGTGCTGATCAGAGCCTTATCATTTAGTGCTGATCAGAGCCTTATCATTTAGTGCTGTTCAGAACCTTATCATTTAGTGCTGATCAGAGCCTTATCATTTAGTGCTGATCAGAGCCTTATCATTTAGTGCTGATCAGAGCCTTATCATTTAGTGCTGATCAGAGCCTTATCATTTAGTGCTGATCAGAGCCTTATCATTTAGTGCTGATCAGAGCCTTATCATTTAGTGCTGATCAGAGCCTTATCATTTAGTGCTGATCAGAGCCTTATCATTTAGTGCTGATCAGAGCCTTATCATTTAGTGCTAATCAGAGCCTCATTTAGTGCTGTTCAGAGCCTTATCATTTAGTGCTGTTCAGAGCCTTATCATTTAGTGCTGTTCAGAGCCTTATCATTTAGTGCTGATCAGAGCCTTATCATTTAGTGCTGATCAGAGCCTTATCATTTAGTGCTGATCAGAGCCTTATCATTTAGTGCTGATCAGAGCCTTATCATTTAGTGCTGATCAGAGCCTTATCATTTAGTGCTGATCAGAGTTTTACTTATCATTTAGTGCTGTTCAGAGCCTTATCATTTAGTGCTGATCAGAGTTTTACTTATCATTTAGTGCTGATCAGAGCCTTATCATTTAGTGCTGATCAGAGTTTTACTTATCATTTAGTGCTGATCAGAGCCTTATCATTTAGTGCTGATCAGAGCCTTATCATTTAGTGCTGATCAGAGCCTTATCATTTAGTGCTGATCAGAGTTTTACTTATCATTTAGTGCTGTTCAGAGCCTTATCATTTAGTGCTGATCAGAGCCTTATCATTTAGTGCTGATCAGAGCCTTATCATTTAGTGCTGATCAGAGCCTTATCATTTAGTGCTGATCAGAGCCTTATCATTTAGTGCTGTTCAGAGCCTTATCATTTAGTGCTGATCAGAGCCTTATCATTTAGTGCTGATCAGAGCCTTATCATTTAGTGCTGATCAGAGCCTTATCATTTAGTGCTGATCAGAGCCTTATCATTTAGTGCTGATCAGAGCCTTATCATTTAGTGCTGTTCAGAACCTTATCATTTAGTGCTGATCAGAGCCTTATCATTTAGTGCTGATCAGAGCCTTATCATTTAGTGCTGATCAGAGCCTTATCATTTAGTGCTGATCAGAGCCTTATCATTTAGTGCTGATCAGAGCCTTATCATTTAGTGCTGTTCAGAGCCTTATCATTTAGTGCTGATCAGAGCCTTATCATTTAGTGCTGATCAGAGCCTTATCATTTAGTGCTGATCAGAGCCTTATCATTTAGTGCTGATCAGAGCCTTATCATTTAGTGCTGTTCAGAACCTTATCATTTAGTGCTGATCAGAGCCTTATCATTTAGTGCTGATCAGAGCCTTATCATTTAGTGCTGATCAGAGCCTTATCATTTAGTGCTGATCAGAGCCTTATCATTTAGTGCTGATCAGAGCCTTATCATTTAGTGCTGATCAGAGCCTTATCATTTAGTGCTGATCAGAGCCTTATCATTTAGTGCTGATCAGAGCCTCATTTAGTGCTGATCAGAGTTTTACTTATCATTTAGTGCTGTTCAGAGCCTTATCATTTAGTGCTGTTCAGAGCCTTATCATTTAGTGCTGATCAGAGCCTTATCATTTAGTGCTGATCAGAGCCTTATCATTTAGTGCTGATCAGAGCCTTATCATTTAGTGCTGATCAGAGCCTTATCATTTAGTGCTGATCAGAGCCTTATCATTTAGTGCTGATCAGAGCCTTATCATTTAGTGCTGATCAGAGCCTTATCATTTAGTGCTGATCAGAGCCTTATCATTTAGTGCTGATCAGAGCCTTATCATTTAGTGCTGATCAGAGCCTTATCATTTAGTGCTGATCAGAGCCTTATCATTTAGTGCTGATCAGAGCCTTATCATTTAGTGCTGATCAGAGCCTTATCATTTAGTGCTGATCAGAACCTTATCATTTAGTGCTGATCAGAGCCTTATCATTTAGTGCTGATCAGAGCCTTATCATTTAGTGCTGATCAGAGCCTTATCATTTAGTGCTGATCAGAGCCTTATCATTTAGTGCTGTTCAGAGCCTTATCATTTAGTGCTGTTCAGAGCCTTATCATTTAGTGCTGATCAGAGCCTTATCATTTAGTGCTGATCAGAGCCTTATCATTTAGTGCTGATCAGAGCCTTATCATTTAGTGCTGATCAGAACCTTATCATTTAGTGCTGATCAGAGCCTTATCATTTAGTGCTGATCAGAGCCTTATCATTTAGTGCTGATCAGAGCCTTATCATTTAGTGCTGATCAGAGCCTCATTTAGTGCTGATCAGAGTTTTACTTATCATTTAGTGCTGTTCAGAGCCTTATCATTTAGTGCTGTTCAGAGCCTTATCATTTAGTGCTGTTCAGAGCCTTATCATTTAGTGCTGATCAGAGCCTTATCATTTAGTGCTGATCAGAGCCTTATCATTTAGTGCTGATCAGAGCCTTATCATTTAGTGCTGATCAGAGCCTTATCATTTAGTGCTGATCAGAGCCTTATCATTTAGTGCTGATCAGAGCCTTATCATTTAGTGCTGATCAGAGCCTTATCATTTAGTGCTGATCAGAGCCTTATCATTTAGTGCTGATCAGAGCCTCATTTAGTGCTGATCAGAGTTTTACTTATCATTTAGTGCTGATCAGAGCCTTATCATTTAGTGCTGATCAGAGCCTTATCATTTAGTGCTGATCAGAGCCTTATCATTTAGTGCTGATCAGAGCCTTATCATTTAGTGCTAATCAGAGCCTCATTTAGTGCTGTTCAGAGCCTTATCATTTAGTGCTGTTCAGAGCCTTATCATTTAGTGCTGATCAGAGCCTTATCATTTAGTGCTGATCAGAGCCTTATCATTTAGTGCTGATCAGAGCCTTATCATTTAGTGCTGATCAGAGCCTTATCATTTAGTGCTGATCAGAGCCTTATCATTTAGTGCTGATCAGAGCCTTATCATTTAGTGCTGATCAGAGCCTTATCATTTAGTGCTGATCAGAGCCTTATCATTTAGTGCTGATCAGAGCCTTATCATTTAGTGCTGATCAGAGCCTTATCATTTAGTGCTGATCAGAGCCTTATCATTTAGTGCTGATCAGAGCCTTATTTAGTGCTGATCAGAGCCTTATCATTTAGTGCTGTTCAGAGCCTTATCATTTAGTGCTGATCAGAGCCTTATTTAGTGCTGTTCAGAGCCTTATCATTTAGTGCTGTTCAGAACCTTATCATTTAGTGCTGTTCAGAGCCTTATCATTTAGTGTTGATCAGAGCCTTATCATTTAGTGCTGATCAGAGCCTTATCATTTAGTGCTGATCAGAGCCTTATCATTTAGTGCTGATCAGAGCCTTATTTAGTGCTGATCAGAGCCTTATTTAGTGCTGATCAGAGCCTTATCATTTAGTGCTGATCAGAGCCTTATCATTTAGTGCTGATCAGAGCCTTATCATTTAGTGCTGATCAGAGCCTTATCATTTAGTGCTGATCAGAGCCTTATCATTTAGTGCTGATCAGAGCCTTATCATTTGAGTGCTGATCAGAACCTTATCATTTAGTGCTGTTCAGAGCCATATCATTTAGTGCTGATCAGAGCCTTATCATATAGTGTTGATCAGAGCTTTATCATTTAGTGTTGATCAGAGTTCTTATCATTTATTGCTGATCAGAGCCTTATCATTTAGTGCTTGATCAGAGCCTTATCATTTTAGTGCTGTTCAGAGCCTTATCATTTAGTGCTGATCAGAGCCTTATCATTTAGTGCTGATCAGAGCCTTATCATTTAGTGCTGTTCAGAGCCTTATCATTTAGTGCTGTTCAGAACCTTATCATTTAGTGCTGATCAGAGCCTTATCATTTAGTGCTGTTCAGAACCTTATCATTTAGTGCTGATCCAGAGCCTTATTTAGTGCTGATCAGAAGCCTTCATTTAGTGCTGATCAGAGCCTCATTTAGTGCTGATCAGAGCCTCATTTAGTGCTGATCAGAGCCTCATTTAGTGCTGATCAGAGCCTCATTTAGTGCTAATCAGAGCCTCATTTAGTGCTAATCAGAGCCTAAGCTTTGTGCTAATCAGAGCCTTATCATTTAGTGTTGATCAGAGTCTTATCATTTAGTGCTAATCAAATGCCTTACTCATTTAGTGTTGATCAGAGCCTTATCATTTAGTGTGATCAAGTGCCTTATCATTTAGTGTTGATCAGAGCCTTATCATTTAGTGTTGATCAGAGTCCTTATCACTTTAGTGTTGATCAGAGCCTTATCATTTTAGTGTTGATCAGAGCCTTATCATTTAGTGTTGATCAGAGCCCTTATTCATTTAGTGTTGATCAGAGCCTTCTTCATTTAGTGTTGTTCAGAGCCTTATCTTTTAGTGTCTGATCAGAGCCTTATCATTTAGTGCTGATCAGAGCCTATCATTTAGTGCTGATCAGAGCCTCATTTAGTGCTGATCAGAGCCTATTTTAGTGCTGGATCAGAGCCTCATTTCTTAGTGCTAATCAGAGCATCATTTAGTGCTAATCAGAGCCTTCATTTAGTGCTAATCAGAAGCCTTATCATGTAGTGCTGATCAGGGGAGCCTTTATCATTTAGTGCTGATCAGAGCCTTATCATTTAGTGCTGATCAGAGCCTTATCATTTAGTGCTGATCAGAGCCTTATCATTTAGTGCTGATCAGAGCCTTATCATTTAGTTGCTGATCAGAGCCTTATCATTTAGTGCTGATCAGAGCCTTATCATTTAGTGCTGATCAGAGCCTTATCATTTAGTGCTGATCAGAGCCTTATCATTTAGTGCTGATCAGAGCCTTATCATTTAGTGCTGATCAGAGCCTTATCATTTAGTGCTGATCAGAGCCTTATCATTTAGTGCTGATCAGAGCCTTATCATTTAGTGCTGATCAGAGCCTTATCATTTAGTGCTGATCAGAAGCCTCATTTAGTGCTGATCAGAGTTTTACTTATCATTTAGTGCTGTCAGAGCCTTATCATTTAGTGCTGATCAGAGCCTTATCATTTAGTGCTGATCAGAGCCTTATCATTTAGTGCTGATCAGAGCCTTATCATTTAGTGCTGATCAGAGCCTTATCATTTAGTGCTGATCAGAGCCTTATCATTTAGTGCTGATCAGAGCCTTATCATTTAGTGCTGTTCAGAGCCTTATCATTTAGTGCTGATCAGAGCCTTATCATTTAGTGCTGATCAGAGCCTTATCATTTAGTGCTGATCAGAGCCTTATCATTTAGTGCTGATCAGAGCCTTATCATTTAGTGCTGATCAGAGCCTCATTTAGTGCTGATCAGAGCCTCATTTAGTGCTGATCAGAGCCTCATTTAGTGCTAATCAGAGCCTCATTTAGTGCTAATCAGAGCCTCATTTAGTGCTAATCAGAGCCTTATCATGTAGTGTTGATCAGAGCTTTATCATTTAGTGCTGATCAGAGCCTTATCATTTAGTGCTGATCAGAGCCTTATCATTTAGTGCTGATCAGAGCCTTATCATTTAGTGCTGATCAGAACCTTATCATTTAGTGCTGATCAGAGCCTTATCATTTAGTGCTGATCAGAGCCTTATCATTTAGTGCTGATCAGAGCCTTATCATTTAGTGCTGATCAGAGCCTTATCATTTAGTGCTGTTCAGAACCTTATCATTTAGTGCTGATCAGAGCCTTATCATTTAGTGCTGATCAGAGCCTTATCATTTAGTGCTGATCAGAGCCTTATCATTTAGTGCTAATCAAAGCCTTATCATTTAGTGTTGATCAGAGCCTTATCATTTAGTGTTGATCAGAGCCTTATCATTTAGTGTTGATCAGAGCCTTATCATTTAGTGTTGATCAGAGCCTTATCATTTAGTGCTGATCAGAGCCTTATCATTTAGTGTTGATCAGAGCCTTATCATTTAGTGTTGATCAGAGCCTTATCATTTAGTGTTGATCAGAGCCTTATCATTTAGTGTTGATCAGAGCCTTATCATTTAGTGTTGATCAGAGCCTTATCATTTAGTGCTGATCAGAGCCTCATTTAGTGCTGATCAGAGCCTCATTTAGTGCTGATCAGAGCCTCATTTAGTGCTGATCAGAGCCTCATTTAGTGCTAATCAGAGCCTCATTTAGTGCTAATCAGAGCCTCATTTAGTGCTAATCAGAGCCTTATCATGTAGTGTTGATCAGAGCTTTATCATTTAGTGCTGATCAGAGCCTTATCATTTAGTGCTGATCAGAGCCTTATCATTTAGTGCTGATCAGAGCCTTATCATTTAGTGCTGATCAGAGCCTTATCATTTAGTGCTGATCAGAGCCTTATCATTTAGTGCTGATCAGAGCCTTATCATTTAGTGCTGTTCAGAGCCTTATCATTTAGTGCTGATCAGAGCCTTATCATTTAGTGCTGATCAGAGCCTTATCATTTAGTGCTGATCAGAGCCTTATCATTTAAGTGCTGATCAGAGCCTTATCATTTAGTGCTGATCAGAGCCTTATCATTTAGTGCTGATCAGAGCCTTCATTTAGTGCTGATCAGAGGCCTCATTTAGTGCTGATCAGAGTGTTTACTTATCATTTAGTGCTGTTCAGAGCCTTATCATTTAGTGCTGTTCAGAGCCTTATCATTTAGTGCTGATCAGAGCCTTATCATTTAGTGCTGATCAGAGCCTTATCATTTAGTGCTGATCAGAGCCTTATCATTTAGTGCTGATCAGAGCCTTATCATTTAGTGCTGATCAGAACCTTATCATTTAGTGCTGATCAGAGCCTTATCATTTAGTGCTGATCAGAGCCTTATCATTTAGTGCTGATCAGAGCCTTATCATTTAGTGCTGATCAGAGCCTTCATTTAGTGCTGATCAGAGCCTTCATTTAGTGCTGATCAGAGCCTCATTTAGTGCTGATCAGAGCCTCATTTAGTGCTAATCAGAGCCTCATTTAGTGCTAATCAGAGCCTCATTTAGTGCTAATCAGAGCCTCATTTAGTGCTAATCAGAGCCTTATCATGTAGTGTTGATCAGAGCTTTATCATTTAGTGCTGATCAGAGCCTTATCATTTAGTGCTGATCAGAGCCTTATCATTTAGTGCTGATCAGAGCCTTATCATTTAGTGCTGATCAGATCCTTATCATTTAGTGCTGATCAGAGCCTTATCATTTAGTGCTGATCAGAGCCTTATCATTTAGTGCTGATCAGAGCCTTATCATTTAGTGCTGTTCAGAACCTTATCATTTTAGTGCTGATCAGAGCCTTATCATTTAGTGCTGATCAGAGCCTTATCATTTAGTGCTGATCAGAGCCTTATCATTTAGTGCTGATCAGAGCCTTATCATTTAGTGCTGATCAGAGCCTTATCATTTAGTGCTGATCAGAGCCTTATCATTTAGTGCTGATCAGAGCCTTATCATTTAGTGCTGATCAGAGCCTCATTTAGTGCTGATCAGAGTTTTACTTATCATTTAGTGCTGTTCAGAGCCTTATCATTTAGTGCTGTTCAGAGCCTTATCATTTAGTGCTGATCAGAGCCTTATCATTTAGTGCTGATCAGGAGCCTTATCATTAGTGCTGATCAGAGCCTTATCATTTAGTGCTGATCAGAGCCTTATCATTTAGTGCTGATCAGAGCCTTATCATTTAGTGCTGATCAGAGCCTTATCATTTAGTGCTGATCAGAGCCTTATCATTTAGTGCTGATCAGAGCCTTATCATTTAGTGCTGATCAGAGCCTTATCATTTAGTGCTGATCAGAGCCTTATCATTTAGTGCTGATCAGAGTTCCTTATCATTTAGTGCTGATCAGAGCCTTATCATTTAGTGCTGATCAGAGCCTTATCATTTAGTGCTGATCAGAGCCTTATCATTTAGTGCTGATCAGAGCCTTATCATTTAGTGCTGATCAGAGCCTTATCATTTAGTGCTGATCAGAGCCTTATCATTTAGTGCTGTTCAGAGCCTTATCATTTAGTGCTGTTCAGAGCCTTATCATTTAGTGCTGATCAGAGCCTTATCATTTAGTGCTGATCAGAGCCTTATCATTTAGTGCTGATCAGAGCCTTATCATTTAGTGCTGATCAGAGCCTTATCATTTAGTGCTGATCAGAGCCTTATCATTTAGTGCTGATCAGAGCCTTATCATTTAGTGCTGATCAGAGCCTTATCATTTAGTGCTGATCAGAGCCTTATCATTTAGTGCTGATCAGAGCCTTATTTAGTGCTGATCAGAGCCTTATTTAGTGCTGATCAGAGCCTTATTTAGTGCTGATCAGAGCCTTATCATTTAGTGCTGTTCAGAGCCTTATCATTTAGTGCTGATCAGAGCCTTATTTAGTGCTGTTCAGAGCCTTATCATTTAGTGCTGTTCAGAGCCTTATCATTTAGTGCTGATCAGAAGCCTTATCATTTAGTGCTGATCAGAGCCTTATATTTAGTGCTGATCAGAGCCTTATCATTTAGTGCTGATCAGAGCCTTATCATTTAGTGCTGATCAGAGCCTTATTTAGTGCTGATCAGAGCCTTATCATTTAGTGCTGATCAGAGCCTTATCATTTAGTGCTGATCAGAGCCTTATCATTTAGTGCTGATCAGAGCCTTATCATTTAGTGCTGATCAGAGCCTTATCATTTAGTGCTGATCAGAGCCTTATCATTTAGTGCTGATCAGAGCCTTATCATTTAGTGCTGATCAGAGCCTTATCATTTAGTGCTGATCAGAACCTTATCATTTAGTGCTGTTCAGAGCCTTATCATTTAGTGCTGATCAGAGCCTTATCATTTAGTGTTGATCAGAGCTTTATCATTTAGTGTTGATCAGAGTCTTATCATTTATTGCTGATCAGAGCCTTATCATTTAGTGTTGATCAGAGCCTTATCATTTAGTGCTGTTCAGAGCCTTATCATTTAGTGCTGTTCAGAGCCTTATCATTTAGTGCTGATCAGAGCCTTATCATTTAGTGCTGTTCAGAGCCTTATCATTTAGTGCTGTTCAGAACCTTATCATTTAGTGCTGATCAGAGCCTTATCATTTAGTGCTGTTCAGAACCTTATCATTTAGTGCTGATCAGAGCCTTATTTAGTGCTGATCAGAGCCTTATTTAGTGCTGATCAGAGCCTCATTTAGTGCTGATCAGAGCCTCATTTAGTGCTGATCAGAGCCTCATTTAGTGCTGATCAGAGCCTCATTTAGTGCTAATCAGAGCCTCATTTAGTGCTAATCAGAGCCTCATTTAGTGCTAATCAGAGCCTTATCATTTAGTGTTGATCAGAGCCTTATCATTTAGTGTTGATCAGAGCCTTATCATTTAGTGTTGATCAGAGCCTTATCATTTAGTGTTGATCAGAGCCTTATCATTTAGTGCTAATCAAAGCCTTATCATTTAGTGTTGATCAGAGCCTTATCATTTAGTGTTGATCAGAGCCTTATCATTTAGTGTTGATCAGAGCCTTATCATTTAGTGTTGATCAGAGCCTTATCATTTAGTGTTGATCAGAGCCTTATCATTTAGTGTTGATCAGAGCCTTATCATTTAGTGTTGATCAGAGCCTTATCATTTAGTGTTGATCAGAGCCTTATCATTTAGTGTTGATCAGAGCCTTATCATTTAGTGTTGATCAGAGCCTTATCATTTAGTGCTGATCAGAGCCTCATTTAGTGCTGATCAGAGCCTCATTTAGTGCTGATCAGAGCCTCATTTAGTGCTGATCAGAGCCTCATTTAGTGCTAATCAGAGCCTCATTTAGTGCTAATCAGAGCCTCATTTAGTGCTAATCAGAGCCTTATCATTTAGTGTTGATCAGAGCTTTATCATTTAGTGTTGATCAGAGTCTTATCATTTAGTGCTAATCAAAGCCTTATCATTTAGTGTTGATCAGAGCCTTATCATTTAGTGTTGATCAGAGCCTTATCATTTAGTGTTGATCAGAGCCTTATCATTTAGTGTTGATCAGAGCCTTATCATTTAGTGTTGATCAGAGCCTTATCATTTAGTGTTGATCAGAGTCTTATCATTTAGTGTTGATCAGAGTCTTATCATTTAGTGTTGATCAGAGCCTTATCATTTAGTGCTGATCAGCGTTTTACTTATTTAGTGCTGATCAGAGCCTTATTTAGTGCTGATCAGAGCCTTATCATTTAGTGCTGTTCAGAGCCTTATCATTTAGTGCTGATCAGAGCCTTATCATTTAGTGCTGATCAGAGCCTTATCATTTAGTGCTGATCAGAGCCTTATCATTTAGTGCTGATCAGAGCCTTATCATTTAGTGCTGATCAGAGCCTTATCATTTAGTGCTGATCAGAGCCTTATCATTTAGTGCTGATCAGAGCCTTATCATTTAGTGCTGATCAGAGCCTTATTTAGTGCTGATCAGAGCCTTATTTAGTGCTGATCAGAGCCTTATTTAGTGCTGATCAGAGCCTTATCATTTAGTGCTGTTCAGAGCCTTATCATTTAGTGCTGATCAGAGCCTTATTTAGTGCTGTTCAGAGCCTTATCATTTAGTGCTGTTCAGAGCCTTATCATTTAGTGCTGATCAGAGCCTTATCATTTAGTGCTGATCAGAGCCTTATCATTTAGTGCTGATCAGAGCCTTATCATTTAGTGCTGATCAGAGCCTTATCATTTAGTGCTGATCAGAGCCTTATTTAGTGCTGATCAGAGCCTTATCATTTAGTGCTGATCAGAGCCTTATCATTTAGTGCTGATCAGAGCCTTATCATTTAGTGCTGATCAGAGCCTTATCATTTAGTGCTGATCAGAGCCTTATCATTTAGTGCTGATCAGAGCCTTATCATTTAGTGCTGATCAGAGCCTTATCATTTAGTGCTGATCAGAGCCTTATCATTTAGTGCTGATCAGAACCTTATCATTTAGTGCTGTTCAGAGCCTTATCATTTAGTGCTGATCAGAGCCTTATCATTTAGTGTTGATCAGAGCTTTATCATTTAGTGTTGATCAGAGTCTTATCATTTATTGCTGATCAGAGCCTTATCATTTAGTGTTGATCAGAGCCTTATCATTTAGTGCTGTTCAGAGCCTTATCATTTAGTGCTGTTCAGAGCCTTATCATTTAGTGCTGATCAGAGCCTTATCATTTAGTGCTGTTCAGAGCCTTATCATTTAGTGCTGTTCAGAGCCTTATCATTTAGTGCTGATCAGAGCCTTATCATTTAGTGCTGTTCAGAACCTTATCATTTAGTGCTGATCAGAGCCTTATTTAGTGCTGATCAGAGCCTTATTTAGTGCTGATCAGAGCCTCATTTAGTGCTGATCAGAGCCTCATTTAGTGCTGATCAGAGCCTCATTTAGTGCTGATCAGAGCCTCATTTAGTGCTAATCAGAGCCTCATTTAGTGCTAATCAGAGCCTCATTTAGTGCTAATCAGAGCCTTATCATTTAGTGTTGATCAGAGCCTTATCATTTAGTGTTGATCAGAGCCTTATCATTTAGTGTTGATCAGAGCCTTATCATTTAGTGTTGATCAGAGCCTTATCATTTAGTGCTAATCAAAGCCTTATCATTTAGTGTTGATCAGAGCCTTATCATTTAGTGTTGATCAGAGCCTTATCATTTAGTGTTGATCAGAGCCTTATCATTTAGTGTTGATCAGAGCCTTATCATTTAGTGTTGATCAGAGCCTTATCATTTAGTGTTGATCAGAGCCTTATCATTTAGTGTTGATCAGAGCCTTATCATTTAGTGTTGATCAGAGCCTTATCATTTAGTGTTGATCAGAGCCTTATCATTTAGTGTTGATCAGAGCCTTATCATTTAGTGTTGATCAGAGCCTTATCATTTAGTGCTGATCAGAGCCTCATTTAGTGCTGATCAGAGCCTCATTTAGTGCTGATCAGAGCCTCATTTAGTGCTGATCAGAGCCTCATTTAGTGCTGATCAGAGCCTCATTTAGTGCTAATCAGAGCCTCATTTAGTGCTAATCAGAGCCTTATCATTTAGTGTTGATCAGAGCTTTATCATTTAGTGTTGATCAGAGTCTTATCATTTAGTGCTAATCAAAGCCTTATCATTTAGTGTTGATCAGAGCCTTATCATTTAGTGTTGATCAGAGCCTTATCATTTAGTGTTGATCAGAGCCTTATCATTTAGTGTTGATCAGAGCCTTATCATTTAGTGTTGATCAGAGCCTTATCATTTAGTGTTGATCAGAGTCTTATCATTTAGTGTTGATCAGAGTCTTATCATTTAGTGTTGATCAGAGCCTTATCATTTAGTGCTGATCAGCGTTTTACTTATTTAGTGCTGATCAGAGCCTTATTTAGTGCTGATCAGAGCCTTATCATTTAGTGCTGATCAGAGACTTATCATTTAGTGCAGATCAGAGCCTTATCATTTAGTGCTGATCAGAGCCTTATCATTTAGTGCTGATCAGAGCCTTATCATTTAGTGCTGATCAGAGCCTTATCATTTAGTGCTGATCAGAGCCTTATCATTTAGTGCTGATCAGAGCCTTATCATTTAGTGCTGATCAGAGCCTTATCATTTAGTGCTGATCAGAGCCTTATCATTTAGTGCTGATCAGAGCCTTATCATTTAGTGCTGATCAGTGCTTTGCTTAGCCTTTAGGACATGAACAGTTATATGTTTTAGGTCTAAAGACGTTGCTAGGAATAAGAACCTTATTTCTCACTTGTCATATATGTAAAGGAACTGGCATTTCAACAACGCATAACATTGTTTATTATTGCAATATACTTTCATTATTTATTTTGCTTCCCTTTGCTGTACAATGCTGTGCAGGGAGGCGTGGGTTAATCCTTATTTTATCTGGGAGGTTTAGTTAACCCCTCACATTTTTTGTGTATTGTCTGTAATATCAGTGGCTACACAAGGTAGTTTAGGTGTTAAAGGGATATGAAACCCAAACATGTTCTTTTGCGATTCAGACAGAACATACTGGACCAGATTATGAGGAGCGCGGTTTAGAGATTTCACTCGTGCACTAACAGTAAGCTCTTGCACGTTTCGGGTTGCACTTGTATTACAAGTTGAAAGTAAAAAGTTATCACTCGCGTGCTAACCTGATGAGCGCAAACTGCTCTAAAGAAGCTTCACAAACTATGTACACAAAGAATCCAGCAACGCGTTTCTCAGTAACATTCAATGTTCTGATGAAGGGGTTATAATTTACCCCGAAACGTCAATTAAAGTTTGACCTGCTTTTCATAAAAATCCTGATTGCATTTCTTTCCTGCTATATATAAATATATATATACATACACACATACATATATATATATATATATATATATATGCATAAGAAAAACAGACGCACTCGCCGGGTCTTAGCAATTGATGTGTTTAATACACCAGTAGTGACGTTTCGGGGTAGTTAGCCCCGTCCTCAGACCAATAAAATATGTACATACATTACAGACCTATATAACCTTACCCTCCACCAAGATTCTATACCGGAAATGTCCACAGCGTTCCCCCTGCGCCACTGCGCCGAACCGGGGGTAGTCATGGCAACCGGAATACACACAATACTCACAACATGACATCAGACACCGGATCCTACGGACACGCCCATCTGCACTGTCAGTGCCAAAGGAAGCCGTAAGAGCCGGATAGCATTTTACTGGGCTAATGATAATTCTGCAAGAAAAAATAATAACACATTATGAGAAACGAGGTATTTACAATGGTATCACAAGATCCAAGTATTCAATATGGAAGGCAGTTACAATGTAATCTAGGGCTATGTATCTAATACAGCATAAATGCATTTTGAATAAAAAGGCCATCTGGAAGGGAATTACCAATGTATAGATAAGCCATAAGCTTGTCATAAACAATTTTTATAGGAAGCAGTGCCAATCTAAATTTACATTTAGCCCATTCGGCGTTATGGTATTAAGTGTATAGATCCATCTGGATTCTTTTTGTAGAAGTAGTTTGGCCCTGTCTCCCCCTCTACTGGGTCTGGGAACGTGATCAATGATGACATAACGTAGGTTAGACACCGCATGGCCAGCCAGAGCAAAATGTCTGGCAACAGGTTGGTCAGATTGTTTTTTATCAATGGCTGCTCTGATTGCAGTGCGGTGGTTGGCCATGCGGATCATCAATGGTTTTACCCACGTAGTATAACCCACAGGGGCAATGAATCAAATAGACAACATATTCAGTGGTACAAGTAACACAATGTCTTATGTAGAACTTTTTGTTAGTATGTGGGTGTACAAAAAACTTTCTAGCACTAAGTCCACTGCACGTAGTGCAACCAAGACATTTGAAGCAGCCTGGTTTCAATCGCTTTAGCCATGTTGATTTCTTGTAACAGTCAATAGGATCCACCTTGACTAGTACTGCTGGTAAATTCTGTTTATCCACCCTGTATGTTGTCACATATGTCATCCTGTCGGTATCAGCTGTCCTAGTAGTTGCTCGTAGGGCTTCTTCCTGCGGCAGATCCCAGAATTGTTCCAGATGTTTGTTTAGGTGCTGCTCATTATATCCCCGTTGCAGAAATCTTGACTTCATTTCTAACAGTTGTTGTTTTGTTTGTACAGGGTCGCTATTATTTCTGACAACTCTTTTGAATTGGGAGATTGGCAGCGCCTGCTTTAGAGCCGGAGGGTGACAGCTGGTAGCCTGGAGCAGGGAATTTCTGTCAGTAGCCTTACGAAATAGTGTAGTAGAGAGATGGTTCTGGTTCTTATATATACGCAAATCTAAAAAGTCTACAGATATTTCGCTGTACTCCATCTTAAGAGTTGTCAGAAATAATAGCGACCCTGTACAAACAAAACAACAACTGTTAGAAATGAAGTCAAGGTGGATCCTATTGACTGTTACAAGAAATCAACATGGCTAAAGCGATTGAAACCAGGCTGCTTCAAATGTCTTGGTTGCACTACGTGCAGTGGACTTAGTGCTACAAAGTTTTTTGTACACCCACATACTAACAAAAAGTTCTACATAAGACATTGTGTTACTTGTACCACTGAATATGTTGTCTATTTGATTCATTGCCCCTGTGGGTTATACTACGTGGGTAAAACCATTGATGATCTGCGGACCCGCATGGCCAACCACCGCACTGCAATCAGAGCAGCCATTGATAAAAAACAATCTGACCAACCTGTTGCCAGACATTTTGCGCTGGCTGGCCATGCGGTGTCTAACCTACGTTATGTCATCATTGATCATGTTCCCAGACCCAGTAGAGGGGGAGACAGAGCCAAACTACTTCTACAAAAAGAATCCAGATGGATCTATACACTATACACTTAATACCATAACGCCGAATGGGCTAAATGTAAATTTAGATTGGCACTGCTTTCTATAAAAATTGTTTATGACAAGCTTATGGCTTATCTATACATTGGTAATTCACTTCCAGATGGCCTTTTTATTCAAAATGCATTTATGCTGTATTAAATACATAGCCCTAGATTACATTGTAACTGCCTTCCATATTGAATACTTGGATCTTGTGATACCATTGTAAATACCTCGTTTCTCATAATGTGTTATTATTTTTTCTTGCAGAATTATCATTAGCCCAGTAAAATGCTATCCGGCTCTTACGGCTTCCTTTGGCACTGACAGTGCAGATGGGCCGTGTCCGTAGGATCCGGTGTCTGATGTCATGTTGTGAGTATTGTGTGTATTCCGGTTGCCATGACTACCCCCGGTTCGGCGCAGTGGCGCAGGGGGAACGCTGTGGACATTTCCGGTATAGAATCTTGGTTGAGGGTAAGGTTATATAGGTCTGTAATGTATGTACATATTTTATTGGTCTGAGGACGGGGCTAACTACCCCGAAACGTCACTACTGGTGTATTAAACACATCAATTGCTAAGACCCGGCGAGTGAGTCTCTTTTTCTTATGCATATGTTTATTTTGGATGCACCCCGGGCACCTATTGCTTACTAGTAACAATGAGTGCGGAGCTCTGGGACTGTTTTGTATTGCTTTATTTAGCTCTGGCACCCTAAGAAGTTTACTGACTGCCTCCTTCCTAATGGTTTTTATACTTTTTTGGGGATTCACGTTGCATATTATTTGAGCACTGATTGTTGCTGTACACGAACTCACAATATGACTGATATAACCGCAAATGAGGAACATGACACTGATATGGATTATGATGCAGAACAGGATATACAGGGGGCTACGGTGTTCAACTTTACACAGGAGGATGCTGATCGCATCAGATTTGATGCCTTACCAGTCAGAGATACTAAGGAACCACTGGAACACCTGTATTCCAAATGGCTTAAACTAAAAAAGAGAAGCACCGATTTGGCATTACACGGTAGCTTTCTCTCTGAGTATCACAGAAAGATGTACATCCCTAGAGGATTTAGAATGAAAAGTGTGCCAACAATAGGTCGTAATAACACTACTTTCTGTATCAAATGGTGCAGTATTTTAAACAAGTGTTCCTTAGATATCATGCTCTTGGTAATTGAAGAGGTGAGGACTCTCATGCAGGCAGCCAAAATAGAGATTGACAAATTTGAAGAGCAACACAAACCAACTCTGGAAGCAGATAGTGAACATAACTGGCTTACCAAACTTGAACAACAAGTTGCCCAATATCAATTGGAATTAACAACATTCAAAAATAGAAAATGGGATGTAGTGATGGCAGATTATAAGGAGAAACGTGTGTATCGATGGCTTTTGAGCCCAGAGGAGAGGAGAATTATAACCACCTCCTACACACGTAAGCCACGATATCGCAAACCAAGGAACCTCACTACAGTCGATTCCTCTGGGAACAGCTCAGAATCTGATGGGGCCCCCACCATACATGTGGAACCTGGAACTGGCCCCCAGGGCATAACCACCCGGTCAAAAAACTTCAGGGGCACAGGCCACATAATCGGAGGGAGGGCACAAGAGGAAGACCACCCAGACCTCAGAGATTCTGACAGAAGATATTGTGATCAACCTCAGCTCATACCCCCTGTCTCCCATTGAAGTAAGGGTACTTAATAAAGGTTTATCCTTCATACCCACCGAATATGATGACCCTTTCACATCCTTCTTGGATAAACACAAGTTTGAAAGAATGCTGCGATTACAAGAACACTTTGGGAGTAATCAAGCAGAGATACCAAGATTTCGAGCAAAAGGGAGGTATGACCCAGCAGTTCAAATGCCAGTATTAAGACCTACAGCAGGCTGTTGGGGGATGGAGCCAGGAAAGATCTACAAGGAAACTTTGGGAAACATCGTAATAACCTCTCAAGACAAGAGAGGGATGCTTTGAAAAAACTAAAAGAAAATACCGAATTGGTATTCCGTGAAGCTGATAAAGGCGGGGCGGTGGTAATCTTGGATTACTCATACTACCGCAGTGAAGCAATTGCACAGTTGAATGATGGCAACACCTACAAACAACTTTCAGGAGACCCAGTGTGGTCCTTTAAGAAACAAATTGATGCTTCTCTACAAAACGCACTAAGTAACAATCTAATAGATGAACAGCTCTTTAGATATCTGACAGTACAGTTCCCACGGGTTCCTGTATTTTACACGTTACCAAAAGTGCACAAGCATCTCACCCAACCACCTGGTAGACCAATAGTCTCGGCTATTGGTTCTCTGCTTCAGCCCATTGCCACATATTTGGACTCCCTTTTCCAGCCAATGGTCTGTAATATGCCTTCTTTTTGTTGGACTCCATGGCCCTCATCCAAGAGCTTAAGCAATATGATAATCTAAAAGGGACTGAACTGCTGGTTACCCTAGATGTGGTTAGTCTCTATACCATTATACCACACAGCCAGGGTATGGAGGCAGTCCGTAACCACCTGAGAAGATATCCTTTTGTAGGACCAAATACTGAGTGGATTATGGAAATGTTATATTACTGCCTTACAATGAATTATTTCCGATTTGAGAACCTGTTTTACCTACAGCTTTTAGGTACGGCGATGGGGTCGAGTGTGGCCCCATCATTTGCCAATTTATACATGGCAGAGTTTGAACAATACAATACTGATCTATTTTCCCATCCCAACATTAGGATGTTTCGTCGCTACATAGACGACTTGTTCTTAATCTGGGATGGATCGACACAGGATCTCCTACTATGGTTCAACCAGCTGAATGAATTACGTTCCAACCTACAATTTAAGATGGAGTACAGCGAAATATCTGTAGACTTTTTAGATTTGCGTATATATAAGAACCAGAACCATCTCTCTACTACACTTTTTCGTAAGGCTACTGACAGAAATTCCCTGCTCCAGGCTACCAGCTGTCACCCTCCGGCTCTAAAGCAGGCGCTGCCAATCTCCCAATTCAAAAGAGTTGTCAGAAATAATAGCGACCCTGTACAAACAAAACAACAACTGTTAGAAATTAAGTCAAGATTTCTGCAATGGGGATGTAATGAGCAGCACCTAAACAAACATCTGGAACAATTCTGGGATCTGCCGCAGGAAGAAGCCCTATGAGCAACTACTAGGACAGCTGATACCGACAGGATGACATATGTGACAACATACACGGTGGATAAACATAATTTACCAGCAGTACTAAGGAAGGACTGGGAAATTGTGCAGTCTGACCAGACTTTACCTTTTGTCAATATGGGACCACCTAGAGTCAGTTTTAGAAGATCCAGATCCATTCGGGACACTCTAGTCAAGGTGGATCCTATTGACTGTTACAAGAAATCAACATGGCTAAAGCGATTGAAACCAGGCTGCTTCAAATGTCTTGGTTGCACTACATGCAGTGGACTTAGTGCTACAAAGTTTTTTGTACACCCACATACTAACAAAAAGTTCTACATAAGACATCGTGTTACTTGTACCACTGAATATGTTGTCTATTTGATTCATTGCCCCTGTGGGTTATACTACGTGGGTAAACCCATTGATTATCTGCGGACCCGCATGGCCAACCACCGCACTGCAATCAGAGCAGCCACTGATAAAAAACAATCTGACCAACCTGTTGCCAGACATTTTGCGCTATCTGGCCATGCGGTGTCTAACCTACGTTATGTCATCATTGATCATGTTCCCAGACCCAGTAGAAGGGGAGACAGGGCCAAACTACTTCTACAAAAAGAATCCAGATGGATCTATACACTTAATACCATAACGCCGAATGGGCTAAATGTAAATTTAGATTGGCACTGCTTCCTATAAAAATTGTTTATGACAAGCTTATGGCTTATCTATACATTGGTAATTCACTTCCAGATGGCCTTTTTATTCAAAATGCATTTATGCTGTATTAGATACATAGCCCTAGATTACATTGTAACTGCCTTCCATATTGAATACTTGGATCTTGTGATACCATTGTAAATACCTCGTTTCTCATAATGTGTTATTATTTTTTCTTGCAGAATTATCATTAGCCCAGTAAAATGCTATCCGGCTCTTACGGCTTCCTTTGGCACTGACAGTGCAGATGGGCGTGTCCGTAGGATCCGGTGTCTGATGTCATGTTGTGAGTATTGTGTGTATTCCGGTTGCCATGACTACCCCCGGTTCGGCGCAGTGGCGCAGGGGGAACGCTGTGGACATTTCCGGTATAGAATCTTGGTGGAGGGTAAGGTTATATAGGTCTGTAATGTATGTACATATTTTATTGGTCTGAGGACGGGGCTAACTACCCCGAAACGTCACTACTGGTGTATTAAACACATCAATTGCTAAGACCCGGCGAGAGCGTCTCTTTTTCTTATGCATATGTTTATTTTGGATGCACCCCGGGCACCTATTGCTTACTAGTAACAGTGAGTGCGGAGCTCTGGGACTGTTGAAATTGAGTATTTTGACCACATCATCCTCTTTATGCATGTTGTCTTACTCCAAGCTGTATAGGCTCGAAAGCCTACTACCAATTAAGCATATTAGGTGATGTGCATCTCTGTAATGAGAAGGGGTGTGGTCTAATGACATCAACACCCTATATCAGGTGTGCATAATTATTAGGCAACTTCCTTTCCTTTGGCAAAATGGGTCAAAAGAAGGACTTGACAGGCTCAGAAAAGTCAAAAATAGTGAGATATCTTGCAGAGGGATGCAGCACTCTTAAAATTGCAAAGCTTCTGAAGCGTGATCATTGAACAATCAAGCGTTTCATTCAAAATAGTCAACAGGGTCGCAAGAAGCGTGTGGAAAAACCAAGGCGCAAAATAACTGCCCATGAACTGAGAAAAGTCAAGCGTGCAGCTGCCAAGATGCCACTTGCCACCAGTTTGGCCATATTTCAGAGCTGCAACATCACTGGAGTGCCCAAAAGCACAAGGTGTGCAATACTCAGAGACATGGCCAAGGTAAGAAAGGCTGAAAGACGACCACCACTGAACAAGACACACAAGCTGAAACGTCAAGACTGGGCCAAGAAATATCTCAAGACTGATTTTTCTAAGGTTTTATGGACTGATGAAATGAGAGTGAGTCTTGATGGGCCAGATGGATGGGCCCGTGGCTGGATTGGTAAAGGGCAGAGAGCTCCAGTCCGACTCAGACGCCAGCAAGGTGGAGGTGGGCTGGTATCATCAAAGATGAGCTTGTGGGGCCTTTTCGGGTTGAGGATGGAGTCAAGCTCAACTCCCAGTCCTACTGCCAGTTTCTGGAAGACACCTTCTTCAAGCAGTGGTACAGGAAGAAGTCTGCATCCTTCAAGAAAAACATGATTTTCATGCAGGACAATGCTCCATCACACGCGTCCAAGTACTCCACAGCGTGGCTGGCAAGAAAGGGTATGAAAGAAGAAAATCTAATGACATGGCCTCCTTGTTCACCTGATCTGAACCCCATTGAGAACCTGTGGTCCATCATCAAATGTGAGATTTACAAGGAGGGAAAACAGTACACCTCTCTGAACAGTGTCTGGGAGGCTGTGGTTGCTGCTGCACGCAATGTTGATGGTGAACAGATCAAACACTGACAGAATCCATGGATGGCAGGCTTTTGAGTGTCCTTGCAAAGAAAGGTGGCTATATTGGTCACTGATTTGTTTTTGTTTTGTTTTTGAATGTCAGAAATGTATATTTGTGAATGTTGAGATGTTATATTGGTTTCACTGGTAAAAATAAATAATTGAAATGGGTATATATTTGTTTTTTGTTAAGTTGCCTAATAATTATGCACAGTAATAGTCACCTGCACACACAGATATCCCCCTAAAATAGCTATAACTAAAAACAAACTAAAAACTACTTCCAAAACTATTCAGCTTTGATATTAATGAGTTTTTTGGGTTCATTGAGAACATGGTTGTTGTTCAATAATAAAATTAATCCTCAAAAATACAACTTGCCTAATAATTCTGCACTCCCTGTATATATATATATATATATATATATATATATATATATATATATATATATATATATATATATATATATATATATATATATATATATATATATATATATATATATATATATATATATATATATATATATATATATATATATATATATATATGTGAAAAAAGAGAAAGAGAACAGCACTCCTGAGATAGAACAAAAGCTAGAATAACTTCCATGCCTGTTCATTTAAATTGCAACTCAGGGTGCGCGTTCTTTTAGCACAGAGAGGGATTGCCTGGTATTTCGGGGCTGGACTGTACTGTTAAGTCAGGATCAGACTGATATGCTTCAGGAAAGTTCTTCTCTGTGAAAGGCACATGCTGAGCAAAAAGAGGCTGCTTCTTGGGTGGTAACTAGCCATAGAACAAGCTATTATGCTTGGGTGGTAACTAGCCATAGAACAAGCTATTATGCTATTGTTCGTTCCCAGGTTGAGCGCTTCTCTCTTTTTATTTATGCAAATTATGACACTTGGGGAAGTCTCCCTAAGTGTGATGCGGGAATCCAGACATGAACCGTTGCTCAGTGTGCCTAGAGGGATATGGCTGCACCTCACTGACGAGGCCCACAATAGGCCGAAACGTACGTCTGGGGTTTGGCTGTTTCTCTCGTTCAGAGAGGGATTGCCTGGTATTTCGGGGCTGGACTGTACTGTGAAGTCAGGATCAGACTGATATGCTTCAGGAAAGTTCTTCTCTGTGAAAGGCACATGTTGAGCAAAAAGAGGCTGCGTCTAGGGTGGTAACTAGCCATAGAACAAGCTATTATGTTATTGTTTGTTCCCAGGTTGAGCGCTTCTCTCTTTTTATTTATGCAAAATATATATATAGTGATGTCACAGTAGATTGTGTGCAAAACTAAAACATTCTGTTAGCCCTAATCAGCACAATTCCTACAAAGAAAAATATATACATAACCATTCGGATATACAGTATGTGTATAAATGTGAAAAATAGTCATCTTATTCTGTGTTATAATATTAGTCTAATCAATGTAAAGTGAACAGATGTATATAAGCACTGATCCTACTGAGCTACTTGCGTCCCAAGACCCAACATACCCCAGGTGTGAGTGAATGGAACAATCCTAAATCTGCGTTCATTTCAT